>NC_057801.1:71943830-71957165 GCF_018294505.1 Triticum aestivum
ATTTCTAGAGGCCCAAAGATTCAGTTCACCTTTCTAGGTATTTATGTTTCAGGCTTGCATTATTTCTAGAGGCCCAAAGATTCAGTTCACCTTTCTAGGTATTTCAGTTTCAGGCTTGCATTATTTCTAGAGGCCCAAAGATTCAGTTCACCTTTCTAGGTATTTAAGTTACATGCTTGCATTATTTCTAGAGGCCCAAAGATTAAGTTCCCAGTCGGCGGCAAGCGGCCCTGCTACCCATGCCGGTGTCGACCTCAACTCTCAAGGGCCAGCGTCGGAGGGGTTCCCGGGGCTTGGGCTCTATAGAGCCTTCCTCCTGAGCGACGATGGCGAGCTCCTCCCTCGGTGCGTGAGGGGCTCCGGGCTCCCTCCCTATCGTGAACGACTTCCGTGATGAGTTAGCTCATTCTTTGTTTCATGAAGTGTTTTTTTATTTTGTGAAGCTTGATTGACGACTTGTATGTTTATGTGGGATATCTCATTTGTATGGACAAAGTAAAAATTATCATGTATTGCATGCTTGATTTGTATAGATGGTTCATTTATGTCAAATGTGAGCGGGAGGAGGCCACAGAAGAGCCGGCCACACCAAGAGGGTGCTTGGATCCAAGGGACTTATTTTAGTCTGACTAAAAATAGGGTCCAAAGTAGTCAAATGATTGAGATAGAGCATTTATTGTCAATCTAACCCTGCCATCCATACACCTCTTTGGTTTAGAGTTAGTTCAGGGTTAGAATCTAACTCTAACCTCTAACTGAGTTAGAGTTCTCCTCGTCTCGGTTCATCGCCATCATACTTTCCCCATACCTGTGTTTTCAGTATCCTGCGAATCAAAGAGGCCCTTTTTTTCGGGAAAAATCAAAGAGGCCCTTAGACTGGTTTAGGTCCGGCCATTTTTTATAAACGTGTTATGTCCAAAATTTAATGAACATGCTCTGGTTTCCATGAAAATAATCCGGTTTCATGAAGTAATTCATTGATTTATTTATTCTTCTGCGGGGGGTTTGCATGTAATTCGTGAGGTCTAAAATGTAAAGTACCCCGACATATGCTCCGAGTCGTGCCTGCACTACGACCTAGATGCTCTATGTCCCACATGTCGGCGAATGGGAGCACGTGGAAATAGCCTAGGAGTACATATAGGAGTATAAATGCGTGAAAAAATATGTACTGTGAAGCGTAGCCGCGGTTCGAAAAGGAGACCTAAAGTGATGACAGCTATAGGTCGCACGCACCCAACTAGTGGTACTAGACATACGACTAATTTTTCCCTCAAAAAAAGAGGCACGAGTGCTCAGTACTCCTATTCTATAAACACGGGTCCCATCTAACAACAGCGTTCGTGCTACAGCTAGCTCTCCTCCCTCGTTTCTCTCTTCTAATTCTAAACTCGGCCGACGCCTGGTGGGTGGGGTGGGTTTGCTCAACTGTGGCCCCAACTCACAGTGAAAACATTACGACTGGAATAAAAAATGCCATATACTCCCTCCATTCATAAATATAAGCCTTTTTAGATACTAGTTCAAATGGAATACAACATACAAATGTATGAAGACATAGTTTAGAGTGTAGATTCACTCATTTTGCTCCGTATGTAGTAGTCACTTGCTGGAATCTTTAGAAAGACTTATATTTGGGAACGGAGGGAGTATTATACTAATAAAACATTAAGGCCACGAGGCGATGCAGTGCTGGTTACAGGAGGCAAGAAGAAGAGATGCATCCATCGACGACGTCCACCTCCTCGACTCAGGGCGCCGGACCACCGAACGGCGCCTAAGTAGCAGTGGCTTTCGTGGCCAGGTCGACGTGCTTCTGAACAATGGCGTCCAAAGATTCCAGCCGCTGGAAGAAGGCCAACATCTTTCTGTCCTCGCTTGCCTTGTAGTGGCCTATGTAGACGATTTCCTCGTAGAGGTGGATGTGCAGGTCGACGGTTTCTTGCATGGCGAGGCGCTGCGCGGCGAGCGCGGCCTCGAGGTGCACATTCTTCGTCGTGACCTCCGGCACTTGCAGGGCCACCAGGGCTTGAAAGAGTTCATCACCATGTAGGCCGATGAGGGTGGCAGGCAATGAGGAGCCTGGGCGCGCGGGCTGGAGCAGTACGGCAAGGTCGTCCGCGCACTTCTTGACGGCGGTGAACTTGTGGATGGAGTTAACCATCATGTCGTCCATGCGAGAGGCAAAGTCGGCGTCGGCGAGGGCTATGATGCCTGCGGTCGCCGGCACCGTCTGGAAACGCTGCACAGTGTGGGGCCGCAGGCCGGCGCCTTGGATGATTTGGCACAGCTGACTGCCGCTCGCGTCCATCGGCTCCATAGGTGCTTGTGGCTTCTGGTCACTTGGTCTTGGATTGGAGTGAGCAGTGTCGCGCAGAGACTTGGGAGTAGATGGATTGGAGTGGTGGGGCGCCTTTATTATATGAGAGTCCAAACTCTGGCTCTAGTATGCTTCTCCAATTAATTCCCTCTGCATGTAATTGAGGATGCATCATTGACTGTTCAACGTCTCGGGAACCGCTACCCTCTTCCTCCTTGGCATTCAAGCACCTATGGACCCATCGACGACGAGGTGGCTATGGTGACTTCGTAAATTTCAAGATGATAGTGCCATGCGTGTGTGCGTTCATAAGGGTGAGTGTATGCGTGTGTATATGAGCACTTGCGTCTGTACTGTGTCAAAAAAACAACGTAAATGCGTGTCAAAAAGAGACTAGTCAGTATACTCAATATTGTGCACCTCGGAGAGGAAAACGATAGAACTAGTACGTATTTATGTACGGTGCAGATTCACTCATTTTGCTCCATATGTACTCCGTCTCGGTGTAGTCTAGTCACTCGTTGAAATCTATAGAAGGGCAAATACTCCTTTCTAGTTTACAGGGCTATACTAGCAAGTAGTTGTACATACTACAATAGTGGGCTCACATAGCAATTTTGTCTCATGCAAGAGCCTGGCTATATGCATGCTCCAATGTTCGCAACTGTAACGTTCGGTTTGCGCTTGGCTCTTCGCCTCTTCGAGAAGACAAACAATGATGTTACTACTACTGCTTCTACAGTGTCGAACCCACTACTGCATGTCCATCCGCCGCGAGCGGGATGGATAGCTTGTTGTAGAAGTACTACTAAGAAAAAGCATGTCCTCATTTGCGAGCAATAGCATGCATGGGCGAGGGAGAAGGCGTGTAGTAAAATCAAGCTTCTCCTCGTTCTACGAGTTGACATGACACATCATAGCACTGGCCCCACATGCTTGCCTCTAAACTTGGCTGAAAGACCCCCAGTGTACAATATATTTGCTGCAACCTCTAACATTTACCCACCACAAAATTAAAATATATGTGGCCGTATGCATCCTTCTGATGCAGAGGCCGGGGAGTCCCCCCTTTTCGAAAAAAAAACAAATTAAAATATATATTCCTATCTTGACCAGATGAGCGTGCAAACTACAATCACCAGGGTGACAGGTAGGGCCAGAAGACTATTTAAAAAAAACTTCAAGACGGCCACATAGCATGGAGCCGACCCCAACAATTTTAAGATTACAGGAACGGTACATGCTATCTAGACTACTCTACACATGAAACTGCCACACGAGCGTCTGGGCTGCGCTTGGCTCTTCGTCTCTTCGGGAAGTTGAACAATGATGGTGTACTACTGCACTGGAGGAGTACTACAGTACGCTTCTGGCCATCTGACACTGATTGAACTGCTGCATGTCCACCGCGTGCGGGAGGGAGAGCATGTAGCGAAAGCTTCTCCTAGTCTTGCCAGCCACCATGCTCATGGGCGAGGGAGGGACGCTCCTATCTTTGCGTGTATGACGGGTGGGCCCGACAGGTGTGTGGTCAACTTGTCATACAGCCAAAGGCAGGTGCAGTTAAGTCCGCGAGGGAGAGGATAATCAAACTTCTCATTGATGTACGAGTTAACGCGACACATCAAAGCACTGCACTCGATATATTTCAATAATTTAGGGTTACCGATGCATTAATTACAACGCATGCATGCATGTCGTGACTCTCCTTTTGATACTTGCATGTGTTGATTTAATGCACCTTGAAGTAGTACTCCCTCCGATTCCTTTTACTTTGCATATAACTTTTTCTTGTTTTTCTCAGATTAGTCTGCGCGTCTGCGTTGGTTTCCATCTGTGCCCCCGCTCGATTAGTTCTGCCCCCATTAATTGTGCCAGTTTCCAAAGCAGAAAATGGCTACACGCAAACACGTGTAGTGCCGGATGCGGCTTGACCGCCCGGGGAAGCCAACTCAGCGAAAAGGAAGGAGGACCAGCCAACCATTGCATGCGCATTTACTGTCGATATTTATGCAACTTACTCATGCGTAGGGGCAAATTTGTCCAAAAAACTCAAACTACTGCCTTCCTTGGTATGCGGGAGGATAGTTATGCGTAGAGTATAAAATATGTGACGGTAAAGCTTTGTAATGCCTCGGCCCAAGCGAGAGATGGTTGTGCACGAGGAGGGCGAGATCATGCAGACGGAACAGGAATCGACGAGGGAGCTCACTAAGGTCTCGATGGACCTCACCGTGCTCCACTGCCCCTTGTGCCTCCGCCCCTTGTCGCCTCCAGTGTATGAGGTTCGAATACACCTCGTCCATTCGGCTGATTGAGCAAGGTGTAGGTTTCTTGATTGATGTGTTGTTCGATTGATTTCTGCAGTGCAAGGGAGGGCACCTGGCCTGTGCGGACTGCCGTGTCGAGCGCCCCGGGAACCAGTGGCAGTGCTAGAAGTGCGAGCGCGGGGGCGGCTTCGACATGCGGAACACGGCGGTGGACGCCGTCATTTCGTCGCTGAGGGTGGAGTGCCCGCACGAAGGCTGTGGGCTCTACGTAACTTACCACAAGCTCGCCGATCACCAGAGCGTCTGTCCACTCGTGTCCTGCAAATGCCCCGTGCCCGTCTGCGGCTACGAAGGCCCGCTGCCGGCGCTCTACCACCACATCAGCAACGTGCATCCCATGCCCATGCACAGGACCCAGTACGGCAATGTGCTCCAGCTGCAAGTGCCACTGTCGGAGCCATGGCTCTTGCTGTTCGCGGAGGTGGACCGCCGCATGTTTTTCTTGGTCGGCGGCGTGCTCGGCATCGGCGCACCTATCACCGTGTCGGTCGTCTGCACCAGAGTGGGGGCGTCCCCACTGCCGCACTACCGGGCCAAGCTGTGGGCAAACGGCCCGCCAGGGGAGCCCAAAGGCACGACCGACACTGTCGAGGTGGAAATGGAGGTGACAAGCAGCAAGGATCCCGACAACTTCCACGTGCAGGAGCTGACCTTCTTGACAGTTCCGCCCAAGCTGCTGGCCGGGGCTAAGCTTGTGTCCCTCCACATTCAGACTGACAAGCTCACGTCCTAAATGTTTCGACAGTGCCTTCTGTTTATCTTAGTAATATGCTAATATAGGGATTACCTTGGTCTACTTTACCTTAAGAAATGGTGGGTTTTGGTGGCGATGCAGCAATTACTTCGACATCAGATCAGTAATTTCCAACAGTCAAACGGATATTTTGTGTCTGTTGGATATAAAGTTCCTTTGGGTAAGAAGTACTACTTGTCATCAAAATGGATAAAAGGAGATGTATGTAGACGTATTTTAGTTCTAGATACGTCCATTTTTATCCATTTTGATGACAAGCACTCCCTCTGTTCCACAATACATGCCTTCCATTTGTCAAAATATAGATGTATCTAGACATGTTTTAGTATATAGGTACATCCATGATAGAGCCAATCGGATGGTTGAGAACACTACAGTTCGTAGCTACAGATGCCTGTGTGACTCCCAGATGCAGAGGCCGGGGGTCATCATCCTCCTTTTCGAGAAAAACAGACATGTGTGAGAGAGGACGAGTGCGTGCGTGCACCTCTTCTCTTCCTGTATAACGTACTACTAAACTCAGGGTACAAGTTTTTGTGGGTGGCACGATGGTGCGTGCGAGAAGTCCCGGGAGATAGGTTTAATGCGTCTGCAAAAAGGACTAGCCTAGAGCTCGCCACGCGGGTATTTATAAATTTTGAGCTTGCGTCTCGTCACATTCCAAATTACTCCATGCTATATTGCAGACCTGTTCACACCGATCACAACCTAAACGGTTTCCCACTTAGGAGCGTATTAGTACCACGCTATATTGAATTCCAAACCTGTTCACACCGATCACAACCTAAATTGTTTCCCACTTAGGAGCGTATTAGTACTCGGTTATAAATACTAGTATGCCAAGATGACTGCACATTCCTCCTCAACTCCTCATCCACAAAAAGAAACAAGTCATTCAGCATCCTTCCCTTGCGTCTGCCATGGCTAGCGTGCGTTCTGGGTCGAGAGATTGCCACCAGGGAGAAGCGAGCATGGAAGCGGAAGCACGAGAGATGTCCCACCTCGCTGTGAGAGTAGCCGATATGTCCCGCCGTGTGGAAGTAGCAGCACAGAGGTTCCGCCGCGCCGCTGAAGCAGCACGGAGGTCCCGCCGCACCGTCGATGCAGCAGACTAGTCCGGCCGCGCCGCGGAAGCAGCAGAGATGTCCTGCCGCACCACGAATGCAGCAGAGATGTCCCGCCACACCACGGCGGCCTGGAAAAATTTCTCGCGGGCAGGCGACGACTGTTACAGGTGCATGCATGCGATCATCCATAGCCAGATGGATCAGATCTCCGGCTTGGCGAGGTTGCAGGACGACATGAAAGCCTCGTTTGAACAGGCTACCGGCGTCATCCGGCAACTAAGGGAGGGAAATGAGAGGCTCCGAGCCGAGTGCGACCTGTTGAAGGAGAAGATCGTGCGAAGTGCACACCAGCAGGAGGAGACCAGTGCCTTGTTGAAGAGGACCGGCGTCATCGTCAAGAAACTTATGGACGCGAATGACATGCTCCGCAACAAGCGCCAAAGGCTGGTGGAGGAATCTGTGGATGCTCTCAAGCAGCATCTTGACGACACGAAAGAGCTCATCGCCGCTCACCGGGAGACTAGTTCCCGCGGCCTCCAGCAACGCATCAAGAAAGTAGAGATGAGCGAGCCAGATCCTTGTCTTCCTTCTTCTTTTGCCCTTGTGTATTTCGGGCGTAGCCGCATGTGGCTTTTTTAATTATCTTTCTAATTATGTAAGACAATTAATCGTCCTTATCTTTCTGTGGAAGATCAGTGTTGCGAGGCTGGAATGAAGAAAACTCTTGCTGTGGCAACCCTGGCGTTGCTGTTCTTCTAGTTGCTGCTGGGCTTCCTTCAGTTTCCTGGTTTCTTTTGATGTAATAATCGGTTTAGGATGTGGATTGTGTCATCGGTTGTGAAATGTTGGGTTCTAGCATGGATGTTTGGCCTTTGTTGGCCTCTTGGGATGTTGCGATTTCAATCTGGTACTCCCTCTATCTCATAATGTAAGACGTTTTTTGACACTATACTAGGGTCAAAAAGTGTCTTATATTATGGGACGGAGGGAGTAGCTTTTAGTCCTTCGTGTTAGGCTGGAGTTGTGCTGAACTTCTTGTGAATTGTGGCGGTTTGCAGAAATGAAAATCGGGAGGGGCAAGCCCTTCTTTGATCAAAAAAGAATCATCCTTATATATTCATCAGTCTTGCTATAAGTCGCAGTATATGCTATATAGGTCCGTCGGATCTTACATCAAGATCCGTGCTTTCAGATTTTCTTTTTTCTCTCTTAAATCTTAGTCGAGTGAGACATAGCCACGCCATTAAACAGAGGCTCGGGCGCCATTAATGGAGACCTTGGGAGAGAGGTGGACGGCAGATGGAGGTCAAAGGGCTCTCCTCCCGATAAGCACGCGCATGGGTCTGATCGCACGCCTCTCATACTCAAATAGCTACCCTGCACGGCGCCTCCTAGCTAATAAAAAATGGGGACGCATGGCGGCACGTAAATGGTACTAGTAAGTAGAGCGCCCATGGTTTCAATAATACTTGTGTTTCCGATTGTAACGTGAAAGCACTTGTTCCAAAATGACTTTGTTGATTGTTTATGTGTGCGCCTTCGCAAATCGGACTGCAAATTTACCATAGCATGTTGGTGCCATGTCATGGCACCAAGCCAAGTTTCATTATTTTCATGTGTGTTTTGGATTTACATGAATTAAAAAACTAAGTTTCTCAATGTTTCCAACCCAGCTACGACGCCCAGAATTTTGAATTTCATTCCCATTTCTTGCATGGAACCTAGAAATTTACCCGAGGACACACATGCGATTTTTCAACCAACTTTGGTGCACTGGAACATGTGCTTGTATTTCAAATTTGAATTATGCACACAAAGGTGACACGTTCCCTCCCAGAACCACGAGCCTTCTTGAGAGAAGCTCCGATTTGCAAGAAGCTTATACCAAAATTTGTTCCTATTCGGCCATTTTTTTTTACCACGACATGGTACTACCATGACATGACACCATGCCAAGTTTCATGATTTTAAAACCAAGTTTCTCAATGTTCTCGACCAAGCCACGATGCCCAGATGTTTGAATCTTATTCTCATTTTTTGCATGCGAGTAGAAATTCACCCGAGGACACAAATGTGATTTTTCAACCAACTTTGGTGCACAGGAGCACGTGCTTGTAGTTCAAATTTGAATTAGGCACATTAAATGACCAAAAACTCAATTAATGTGTAAATAAGGCCAAACGAAGCCGGAATAATTCCAAAATTTAACAGGGCACTCATGTAATTCTATGTTGCCTTTGTAAATAAACTCAAGGGGGACAACGTATATCATTTCGCACTCAAAGGTGACACGTTCCCTCTCAGAACCACGAGCCTTATGGAGAGAAGCTTTGGTTTGCAAGAAGCTTATACCAAAATCTGTTCCTATTCGGCCATTTTTTTTACCACAACATGGTAGTACCATGACATGACATCCATGCCAAGTTTCATAATTTTCAGACTTTTTTGGATTTACAAGAATTTTAAAACCAAGTTTCTCAATGTTCTCGGCCAAGCCACGATGGCTAGATGTTTTAATTTTATTCTCATTTCTTGCATGGGACCTAGAAATTCACCCGAGGACACAAATGTGATTTTTCAACCAACTTTGGTGCACGAGAGCATGTGCTTGTAGTTCAAATTTGACTTATGCACATTAAATGACCAAAGGTGACACATTCCCTCTTAGAACCACGAGCTTCCAAATTGGCCCAATTTTTTACCACAACATGTTAGTGCCATGGCATGACACCATGCCAAGTTTCATGATTTCCAGCGGAGTTTTGGATTTACATGAATTTAAAATCTAAGTTTCTCGATGTTCTCGGCAGAGTCATGATGCCCAGATGTTTGAATTTCATTCTCATTTCTTCCATGGGACCTAGAAATTCAACCAAGGACACACATGTGATTTTTCAACCCACTTTGGTGCACCGGAGCATGTGCATGCAATTCATATTTAGATTATGCACATTAAAAGTCCAGAAACTCAATTAATGTATAAAAAGGCCAAATGAACCTGAAATAATTCCAAAATTTAACAGGGCACTCATATAGTTCTATGTTGCCTCTGTAAATAAAATCAGGGGGGAGGCAGCATATATCATTTCGCACACAAAGGTGACACGTCCCCTCTCGGAACCACGAGGCTTGTTGAGAGAATCTCCGGTTTTGCAAGAGGCTTATACCAAAACTTGTCCCAGTTCAGCCAAAAATTATACGTATGAAAACAGGGTTTAGATTATCCCGAACATCTCGCTACCTAGACCAATAATGTACTATGATTTGAATTCAACATAAAATGGATACAGATATTTGAATTGGAGAGCGTATGGTACATGTAGTTCATAGTGAAATATGATTACTGCTATATGCATGTCTTTTTGTTATCAAGATAATATTTAAATTATTGTATAACTTGACAACAATCGTATTCAAATAAGGAAAATTGATTCAAATTTAGTCCATATGGTAGACGACAATATATATGTTCACATGGTGGAGTAAAATGTTCATATATGATGGAAGATCAAAATGTACGACTACATCAATTATAAACCGCAAGGTCACCTAATGATATATTCGAATTCAACATAACGTGGATTCAAAAATTGAAATTCGAGATCATGGCATCTGTAATCTTATAAAAAGGGACATTACTCTTTCTTTGGTGGGAATTGATTTGTTTTTTGTTGTTGTTGTTGAGGGAAGCGATTTGGTACTGTGCAGGGTAATCTTGTTCTCCCGATTTTTTTTACATTTTTCTTGTAGTTTTTTCAATGGCATCTATAGCAATATAGTAAAAGGGGACATGACTCTCTTGTGTCTTGTATGATTTTTTTACACGTTAAGTTTGTTCTGCCGAACAAGGAATCCACACCTTGTTATCCCGAAATTTTCAAGCTCGAGTATCTTTTGTCTCACCTGCTTTGAAACTCCCGCTTCTTCAACCCGCGCTGCGCCTTGTTATCCCGAAATTTGGATGCGCATGAGAACTCCCTCCTCATCCGAAATCGCTCCCGCAGCCCAAACACGCGAAATCCCCCTTCTACCAGCCGGAAATGAAGCTCCATGTCGCGGTGTCAAAACCGGTGGGGGTACGCTGGTAACTTACCCTACATTTTGGACAACCGCGTCCCTAAGCTTGGCTCCCCCTCCCCCTTCGACCCCCCATTCATACACCGAGGCCGCCAAAACCCGTGAAACCCCACGCTCCTCCGTCGGCCTCCCGACCGCCGCCCAGCCGGATCAGCCGCCCCGCCCTCCACCTCCAAGGAGCTGTCCCGATGTTCGCCTCGTCTATCGCGCCACCTCAATCCCCACAGCGCAGTCTTGACCTGCCCCACCGGAACCGCAGCACCCTCACCAATTCCTCCAATGAAGCCTAGGCCAACTCGGCGCCACCAAGGAGGTTCTGCACTCACCGCTGCATTTTATCTTTTATTCGATCTCACGGGGCTGCCGGTGCTCGATACCGAGCAGACATGGCGTCTCCATCAATGGCGCCGTCGCCGGCCACATCATCCATGACGTCTCTCCCCCATGTCGTTGCTTCCTCGGCAGCGACTTCCACAACGGCACTAGCTGCAGCTGCTCCGGCTCTTGCTCGCGCTGTGGCTCTGTTCTTGCTGTCGGTCACGCTGCTGCACTGCTCCTGCTTTCATTTGTGCTGCTGCTCTGCTCTTGCTCTCGCTTGCGCTGCTGCTGCTGCTGCTGCTGCACGACCTCTGGCAGCTAGAGGAGTTGCTGCTTTAGCACTCGCTCACGGTGCTACTGCATGACTTGCTCTCTCCTAGTGTGTTCCCTGCTCGAGCGTCTGCTGATTTAGATCACTGCTTCTCTGCTACTAGTGCTTGAACGCCCTAAACATCTATTGCAATGCTCTGTTACTAGTTCAATCAGTTTCGACAATAAAATTCAGTTTCGACTATGAAGTTCATTTTCTTCAGTTAAGTTCAGAGTGAACAGTACTTACAGCATCTGTCAGAGCGGCCGTGGCGCGGATGATGCATTTTACATCTAGCACTTTTTGGTGATGTATTTTACATCATCTATTGCGGATGATATTAGGGCCCCACTTCAGATTAAAGTTGTCTGTCTTATCATTCTTCAGCCTCGTCACCGTACACCTTAGCGGAGCTGTTCCAACAACGGAACCGTCCATCACAGCGGAGCAGTACCCTCGGCGCCGTTTCCAGAGGCCTTGGATCTTCTTCCCCGCCTCTGACAGTCACACCAACATCATCACCATCCTCCACGTCCAACCCAATGATGCTGAGGTCCACAAGGCTATGCCAAAGAGGTTGTACAGTCGTCGCATCACTTTGTTTCTCCATTCCTTTGTTCTTCCAATTCATGTGAGCCAAACACCCAGGTTGACTGAAATCCTATGTTTCCAAATGCTCTGTTTTGCACGCGCATTCCTATCATATTCCTGTGTTTTTCCTGTCCCTGCGTTTATAGAATCCTCCAATTCTAAGGAGCCCTTACATATTTACTTCATTTTCAGATTGGCGTCAAAGATAACACTGTGTGTTATGTCTTGCTCCTGCCATGTCGTCATCCACCCCACCTGAGGTGCACCATCGACAGAAGCGTTCACTGCAGCAGAGATCCCCCTGCAAACTTTCTTTCGCCGCCTCAGATCATCTTCCCCGTTGCCGGCAGCCACGCCAACTGCATTACCATCATCGACTGAGCAGATGAACCTAAGGACTACACAGTTCCGGAAGAGAGATCGCAGTCTTTCGTGTTTGCTTACGTTATACATCGGTGATTATTACCTGCTACTTTATCATTCAATCTTGAGTTTTGAATTGCCCATGGGTCTCATATCGAGCCAGCAACGAATAGTATATGTCTACTATCTGGTTCATCTAGGGTCTTCTATGTGGTTCATGTTGGGTGGGCAACAAACAATAGATGATCCATTGTCTATCTTTTTAAACTGAAGCTATAATCTACCTGCTATCATTAGTTTTGGATCCATCCACTCGTTTGCTACCATCAGTCTTGATTTTTGCATGCACCCCTTAGGCCTTACAAAATCTAACTACTTTTTTTATTATGCATGTCAGATATTGTACACAATCGTACTGAACATGTAGAGAAAAAGAGAAGACCGTTGCGTGCGAATGTAATGTCATGCAGACACTACTCCATGGTGGGCACAGTGCCCTCCCCTCTCCTGCATTTCCAGATTGTATTCCAAAGGAAGATAACTGTTCAGATGGAGATTCAGAAGGAGCCGACCATGCCTGTTTACTACCTGAGGTGTTTGGTCTAGCCTGGCATGCTGATGTTGGTCATATCATGCATATGGCACCTTGCATTGCTTACATTATACATCTTATATGTCATCATCTTAGTTTAGATTTGCTTTGTGTGAATGCCACCTGTTTGGTTTCTATATAATACTCCCACCATTCCTAAATATTTGTCTTTTTAGAGATTTCAACAAGTGACTACATACGGAACAAAATGAGTGAATCTACACTCTAAAATATGTCTATATACATCCGTATGTGGTAGTCCATTTCAAATCTCTAAAAAGACAAATATTTAGGAATGGAGGGAGTATATGGGAATTATGCAATGCCATCTTCTTTAGCTAGGCATCATATACGTGAATCATGCAATGCCATCCTGTTTAGCCAGTCATTGTATATGTGTATTGTATCGTGCCATATTTTTTTCCATAATGTATTCCATTTGTCAACAATGTTTATACATTCATCTACTCTTCCTGTGCATCAGCCATTTGAGTCGGTCATGGGAAAATCTGGACTGAAAACAAGGTCTTCTGAGCAGTCAGTGCAACCTGTCGATGCAGATTTCTTGCTGGTTACAGATAGCTCCTCAGAGGAGGATTCAGAGAGAGATGAC
>NC_057801.1:71957397-71963951 GCF_018294505.1 Triticum aestivum
CCCCCCCCCCGAGGTGCATGCTCTAACTTGGCTGGGTTATATTGCTCATATCATGCATATGGTGTCTTGCATTGCCATGCCATCTGCTTAGATTAGACATGCTTTGTGTGAATGCCTCCTGTTTGCTTTCTATATCAGATATGTGAATTATGCAATGCCATGTTTTTCAGCCAGTTATCATATATGTGAATTATGCACCACCATGGAGCCAGGCATCATATATGTGAATTATCTCATGCCATCCTTTTCTTTTCATTACGTATTCCATTTGTCGACAATCTGTGTATATTGAACTACTCTTCATGTGTATCATCCATTTGAGCCGGTTATGGAAAAATCTGGAGTGAAGACATGGTCTTCAGAGTAGGCAATGGTACTTGTTGAAGCATATATCTCGATGGTTACAGGGAGCTCCTCAGAGGAGGATTCAGAGAGAGATGACCAGTCCTATATCCCACCTGAGGTGTATGCTCTAAGTTGCAATGTTTATATTTCTCATATGATGCATATGGTGTCTTGCATTGCTTAGTTTAGACATCATATGCACAATATTGAATTCTATCTGCTTAGTTTAGAGATCATACATGCGAGTGCCAACTGTTTAGCATATGAATCAATTATGTCAATTATATCATGCCATCATGTATACTTAGACAACATTTATGTGAATTATTTCATCCCAACCTATTTTAGAAAGAGATCATATAGTTTTGTATGGCATCCTGTTTAGGTACTCATCATATGTTGAATTATGCCATTATGTCCTGTTAAGTTATCCATCATATATCTGAAACTGTGTCATGCTATCCTGTTTAGTTAGGCATCATATATGTGAAATTGTGTCATGCTGTCCTGTTTGGTTAGACAACATATATGTGAATTACCACATCTGTCTATCATACAATGTCTGTACGTTCAATTTATTTTCTTGTTTATCAGCCATTTGAATTGGAGGGGGTGATGGCAGTATCTAAGGGAGCAAAAACCCGTTCTTCACAAAAGACAGTGCTACCCATCGTTGTAGATAGAAACATGGCTGTACTGACCCACAAACTAGCCCCACCACACATAATCGAGACTCTTCCAGATTGCACACTTACACTGTTGGGCAGAGAACCAGCTACAACCCATCTAACCGCAACCCCAGCGGATAGTAACCCACTTATAGTTGACAAAGCACCATGTCCACCACAGAGTACCCCCACACGGGCAGTTTGTAAAGCTACTGCAGTGCCCAAAGCATGAAGACCACCATAGCTAACCCAAACTCCACGTTTAAAGCAGAAGAGCAACTGTTCTCAGGTCAGATTCCATAGCTATGGTGCATACTCCTTTTCTGTTGCATCACTGTATTTACTCATACCAACTACTTTCGAATTTGAAGGATCCAATTGAAACTCCAATGGTGCAACAGGTATGTTTTAAACCTATTTCTTTAACTGGATTGCTGTTCTAACTTCTTTCTCTATGTTGATTTCAGTTTAAGTTGTATAAACAGTTATGTTCTCATGTGATGCACATTACAAGTGCTGCCAATGTTGTGTAGTCTCTCACACTTATATTCTGTCTATGCTGCTGTGTCTTAAAAATATATGAGTTGAACTATGTCTCTATCTTGATTAGGGAACATAAACTAGAATGATATGGACAATACAGTGACCATAGTACATAGATATATGTTTGTTTCATGCTGTTATCCTGTCCACCTTACTACTGAACCTGTTTACCAAAATGAGTTTGGTATACTACAAGCTAAACCTGTGATGTGTCTGCTTGTTTCTCTTGTAGTATGCAAACAAAATATTGGAGAAGAGCACCCCACTATGCAATGGTAGAGAAAGTAATGCAGATAAGGTTCAAGATAGTGAGACAACCCTGTTAGTCTCCAAGAAAGGTGATAAAAACGATCTTGTAGACAGTGAGAAAACCCCATAGTCCTGAGTTGATGTAGTGTTCGAGTTACTGGCCAGTACCGCTGGCACAAGCTCTTCGAACTCGCTGCCTGAATCACTTTGGATTGTTCAGTCTCAGCTACAAGCTGAAAGGCATCAATCAGCTGTGCTGCGGCAAGAAGCCAAAGGACTGAGGAAGTCCCTGCAGAATTCAAATGCGTACTTTCTTGTGCAGCAGCAAGCGCTGGAGGATTTAAGCGCCAAACAAGAGAAAGTTAATAAGCTTGCTAAGCATCTTGCCAGCATTATGGGTACCCAGGATATTGTTTCTTGAACTCTTCTGACTTGATTTCAGTTCTGGACTTGTTTTGCTGCGGCGTTTATATGCTGCTGTGTTCCCTATATTTGCACTAGTGGTGAACTTTGATGCCCAGTGGATGTAATATGTGTAATAGCCGTGATAGCCTAGCATAAGTTCCTTGCTTATTTATTTCGTTGTCTTGTTTATTTGTTTGCTTGTAGTCAGTGCAGTTCTTTTTCCGTGGTTTGCTAGTGGCTGCAATAACCTATTTTTAAAAACTAGGCCACAATAACCATGGGCTAATATTTACTGTAGTGACACTGGGCCTCCTACGGGCCGTAGAAACAGTGGGCCTTCTATGGGCCGTAGAAACAGTAGGCCTTCTACGGGCCATAGAAACATTGGGCTTTCTACGGGCCATAGAAACAATGCGCCTTCTACGGGCCGTATCATCAATGGGCCTTATACGGGCCATTTGATCGATTGGCCAAACATGGGCCAATAACAGGCCGCATTATGGCCGTAAATGGGCTAGAGTTGGAATCTTCCGTTCATGGGCCGACCATAACGGGCCATCGTTAATAGGCTGTATTTGATGCCGCTATGAAAATGGCCCAATGTATTAACGGACCACAAACGGGCCAACTGTAACCACAAGCTGAATTTGTCCCACAAGCAGAAAATGGCATTAACGGGCCGTAAGTAAATGCATGCTCGAAATGAGCCCAAGAATAAATGGGCTCTGAGAAGGCTGAAAGATAACATGGGCTGGAAACGGCCCAACTAAATAATGGCCCCTTAATGGGTATAAAGTGATACACTGTTCATTAAGGGCCAGTTTCACCACGGGCCGTTAATGGGTCTAAAGTGATACACTGTTCATTGCGGGCCAGTTTCACCATGGGCCGTTAATAGGCCAAGAGTTACATAGGGCCTCATATGGGCCGAAAGACGTCATGGGCCATACATGGGCCAGAAGTGAAAACGGGCTGGAATCATATTGGATGGCCCAGATGACGCTACTGGGCCTAATTCGGATAGGGCGTAACAGGCCTTGGGTTAGCGGGCTGTAAATGGGCTATATGTGAACAAGCCGTTAATAGGCTTTCCATGGGCCGGCCCATTACCTTTTGACCTAGTCAAACAGGCCGGCCTTTTCACAGGAATGGGCCTCTGTTGGGATATACCACGTGTCGACGTATCATAGGCGCCTTCTGTCCAATGAGAGGATGACATCTGTCCCAACAACGAGCCGACACGTGTTTCCTCCAGCCAATGATGATTTTACACGTGGAAAATCCCCATTGGTCGGGGCTGTTAACGGGTTATCGGATCCAAAACCCAACCCGATAGCTTAACGGCGCTCCGTTACGGTGGATGCCACGTGTCGGTCACCCTTGACGAAAGAACTTCTGTGACACGCGATTTATCGTCATGGAAGTGGACACTTTCGTGATGATAATTTTGGTAATGTCATGGAACACTTCTACGACAGCACAGGTATGACTATCTTGATTCTGTCATAAATTTGTCATGGATGTACATACATGACAAAAAACGCGACCTACTGTGACAAACACGTATCATCACGGAAGTGTATTTTTTGTAGTGTAGGGTTTAACCTCTCTGATCTTGTGGTAGATCAACTCTTGTAATACTCATATCATCAAGATCAATCAAACAGGAAGTAGGGTATTACCTCCATCGAGAGGGCCCAAACCTGGGTAAACATTGTTTCCCCAGTCTCCTATTACCATTAGCCTTAGACGCCCAGTTCGGGACCCCCTACCCGAGATCCGCCGGTTTTGACACCGACATTGCTGCTTTCATTGAGGGTTCCTCTGTGTCGTTGCTGTTAGGCTCGATGTCTTCTCCAACCTTCAACAACTCCATCCAGGGTGAGACTTTTCTCCCCGGACAGATTTTTGTGTTCGGCATCTTTGCACTGCGGGCCAACTCGCTTGGCCATCTAGAGCAGATGACAGCTACGCCCCTGGCCGTCAGGTCAGTTTCGGGAACCTAAACTACACTGCCGATATCCGCGGAGACTTGATCTTCGACGGATTCGAGCCCATGTGAGGAGCACCGAACGATCGCCACGCGCATGACCTAGATCTGCCGTCGGACAATATTCAGAATATCGCACCTGCTACTACTCCGGACATCGGTCCAGAGCAAATTGTGCCTCCCCAGGACGGGCGGATGGACACCGCCCGGAAGCCGCACACCCATCGGTGTTAAGGCTGAACGCAGACTCCTCTCCCATGGAAATCTGTATCTCTGGACCCTGGGACCTGTGTCCGGGCGTGGGCTCCGAACCGCATGCATCCGGACCCATCGAGTCTGATTGGGCTCCAATAATGGAATTCACCGCTGCGGATATCTTTCAGCACTCCCCCTTCGGCGATGTGCTAAATTCGTTAAAATTTCTATCTTTATCAGGAGATTCTTGGTCAGACTATACCCGGCCTGTGTGGGACACGAATGCCGGAAAAATCGCAACCCACCCACCACCCACTTTATAGCCACTATCAATAACCTAACAGACATGCTTGACTTCGACTCCTACAACATCGACGGTATGGACGTCTATGCAGGGGACGATTTGGATCCACCGCCCACGGGGCGCTGGACTACCACTTCATCATATGACGTCTATATGGTGGACACGCCCAAAGAAGACAATGGTGACAAAAAGGACACAATGGAGGATAAACCCCCCGGACATGAGCAAAAACGACGGCACAGGCGCCGCTCTAAGCCCAGTCACAGTAAAAATAGCGATAACAGCACAAAAAAGGATGATACTCCGGTCGACACCAAAGGCAACAACGACCATAGGGACCCACCGATTGAGCAGGATAAGCCAGGTCATGCCGAACACAGCCCGGAGCATACGCCCGATCACAGCGATCCAGAGGGCCGAACTCATCACACTGCCTGCAATGAGGAGGACATCCCGGTTGATGATGCATTTGTCATCCCGGAAAAATATTTGGAACAAGATAACCTCCACAAAAAGCTCCTGGCCACGGCAAGGAGCCTGAAGAAGTAGAAGCAAAGGCTTAAAATCGCGCAGGATACGCTCAACCGAAGATGGAACAAGGTGCTGGACACCGAAGGAAAATGTGGCGATGATCACCACACAAAGAGCTACCCAAAGCGCAAACTGCTTCCCGAATTTGATGATGAAGCTGCAGCGCCCATTCCGCCAAAAAACAATACGGCCGCTAGGCCGGATCAACCACCTCATGGCCGCGATAGAGCAGCCACTGATACCGCACACAATTTACGAGAGCTCCTGGACAAAAAGGCCAGTGCGGTCAGATCCATCTACGGGTCCAGTGGACAAGCTCCGACGCGGGACAATGGTCACCACAATGATCACACTGATAGAATACCAGTCCAAAATCAACACCGGGAGCAACATCAGCCGACAGCATGCCGTGCCACGGCCAGATACAGAGGGGCCGCGCACCCACTATGCTTCATCGATGAGGTGCCGGATCACGAATTTCCACAAGGATTCAAACCCGTAAACATAGAGGCATACGACAGCACGACGGACCCTGGAGTATGGATTTAAGATTTTATCCTTCACATACACATGGCTCGTGGGGATGACCCGCACGCCATCAAATACTTTCCCCTCAAGTTAAAAGGACCAGCTCGGCACTGGCTGAAAAGCCTCCCTGAAAACTCAATTGGAAGTTGGGAGGAACTTGAGGATGCTTTCAGGGCCAACTTTCAAGGAACCTACGTCCGACCTCCAGATGCAGACGATTTAAGTCACATAATACAACAGCCCAGAGAGTTAGCCCGCAAGCTTTGGAACAGATTCCTCACTAAGAAGAATCAAATTGTCGACTGTCCGGATGCCGAAGCCTTAGCGGCATTCAAACACAGTATCCGAGACGAGTGGCTTGCCAGACACCTCGGCCAAGAAAAGCCAAGGATGATGGCAGCTTTAACAAGCCTTATGACCCAATTTTGTGCAAGCGAGGACAGCTGGTTGGACCCTACAGGCACCAGCGACTCGGGCACATCCGAAATTTGAGATGGCAACGGTAAGCCACGACGCACTAAGCACAAGCGTTGGAATGGCGATAGTCCGGATAACACGGCGGTCAACGCCGGATTCAGGGGCTTTCGACCTGGTCAAGGAAAGAAGCCATTCAAAGGCAGTAAAGAGGGACCATCCGGCCTGAATACAGTCCTGGACAGATTGTGCCAAATCCATGGCACTTCCGAAAAACCTGCAAATCATACCCACGGAGAATGTTGGGTCTTCAAGCAGGCCGGCAAGTTAAACGCCGAACACAAAGGAAGGGAAACACCAAGCGAAGACGAGGATGAGCCTC
>NC_057801.1:72264241-72396535 GCF_018294505.1 Triticum aestivum
TGATGATGTAGTTCTCCGGGAAAGTGCAATCATCGTCTTCTCCTCCAGTCGCGGGAAATCCCATAAACACTTTTAGCTTCTTCTTCAGATCTTCATTCTTCTCCACGAATGTTGCTATTTCCTCCTCATGACCATCGCGTGTAGACTTAAGTTCTTCCTCCAGTTTTGTGACCTTGGTCATAGACTTCCTCAGATCTATCATGCCTGCGCAGATCTGGTTCTCCAGGCGGCGAATGTGCTGGTTTAAGTCTTGGATGAAAGCTGCAATTAACCTATCCTTCCTGGTGCTGATCATCTCCCATTGCTCATAACGGCGCCCACAAATCTGGTAGATAGTATCCTTGAGATCCTTGTGGTAAACTTCTCCAATGCGTCCCATGGTGATGTGGGCTGCCATGCTCTTTCCTAGGCTCCAGGTTGGTGCATCAAAGGAAAACTCTATGGGCTCAGTGACTGGCATGAATGTCCTTCCTGGAACTTGAACTTGAATCCTCCAACGCTCCTCTTGTGGTAAAGTGGTGATGTAGGTCCTGGTGAAGCTTGGTATCGGTGTACTAGAGTGGTGGTACCCTAGTATCCCCAACTTGTGCACGGGCAGTTGCAGCGCCCCGCGGCAAGGCTTGCCGGGTGACCGCCAAGGTCCTCCATGGTTCCCTTGGAGCCATTCAAGAACAAAGTATTTAAGCTCAGGAGACAAGGCCCCGACAAGAGGAGCTTGCCGGGAAGGCCAGCCAAGGCATTTCAAGGAACTTGCCGTGACGCGCCGCGCGTCCCGGTGGGCGACAAGCTTCCGGACCCGACAAGATAACGACCGCGGCAAGGCACTTTCCACGACAAGCGGCCACTCTGTGCCCACGCTCCAGCGCATCCACCAACGTGTCGCTCTAGGGGCCTTTCCAGGCGCGCGTGGCAGGAGGCTGTGCAGCCAGCGGTGCGCGGTGGCATGCGATGCTGACAAGATCGCCATCGTGGCGAGCGGTGACGGTCCTTTTCTGCACTGTTTGGGCTACACAGACGGGAATTTAATGCCCTTGTCCCCTGCCGTCAGGGTTAGGTAGGAAACACTGTACATGTAACAGAACCAACCACCTCTCTTTTTACATTTGTACCCTTGTTTACGTTGCCACCTGTCGGTGACCCCTTTAGCATATAAAATGAGGCCCATGCGCAACGTAGAGGGGGTTCGGCTCATTCGGAAGCCAGAAATACACTTAGCTCTCTCGAGCAAGAACACAATACAATCAAACAAGCAGCAGTAGGAGTGTTACCTCTCCGGAGAGCTCCGAAGCTTGGTAAACTGCTCGTGTGCTTCACCTCGATCTGCTCTTCGTGCGACCTCCGCCCCCCGCCGAACCGAAAGGGGCTCGGTCCGCCGGTCCCATAGGTGTTCGTGGATCAGTTTCCCCGACACTTGGTACTCCGATGTTCAGGTAATTAGTGACTTCCTCCAAGTGGCGTCCAAAGGGTGTATCTTCATCCGGTTGCGTGAACTTGTTCCTTGCATCCTCCATCCTAAAAGAGTAGAAAAGGTGAGGAGTCAGAAATGAGAAGAGAGAGCAGTGATCTAGGGCTTTAGCTTAGTGGTTGTGTCCTACAGTCAGCGTGTGCTCTGATACCATCTTGTAGAGACCAGACCTCAAACAGTCTGATCTCTGTGCACACACAGTACTTGAAGGATTTATAATAGAGTAGCAATCACACACTTATTACATCGAATGTCACAAAAGAGAACTTATTACAATAAATATGGCTTAAGGCCATCTAATAACGATAACAGCGGAAGGATTGAAAGATAAGCGAGTCCGTCAACTCCAATGGCATCACTTAGTATAAGACCACGACCTAAGGCTCCTTACTCGTCGTTCGAAAAGTCTGCAACATGAATGTTGCAGCCCGAAAACGGGTCAGCACATGGAATATGCTGGCAATGTAACACATAGAGAGTAATGAACAGAATAATGCTATCACTACATGCATATATGGCCGGTGGAAAGCTCTATGGTTACTGTTTTGCATAAAGCCAATTTTTCCCTATAAGAAAGGAATGAAATTTTATTTAACTATCATGGTGGTTGTTAAACATTGAGAAGGTTCCTCCAACTAAATCCCAATTAAGTAGCATCATTAACCCAACAAAGTTAAATTAATTAACATGATGAGATTCACATGATAATCTAGGTACCAGATACTCAAAACGTCCATAACCGGGGACACGACTAACCATGATTAGTTTATACACTCTGCAGAGGTTTGCGCACTTTTCCCCGCAAGACTCGATCGCCTCCGTTTGATTTCTCGCACTACATGATGTTTGAGAAACGGATGACCGAGACACAGTCTTTCAGAAGCATTAACTCTCGACTCCGGGTAGATAGTACCACCTACAACCCACTACATCTGCTAGTCTACCTCTTCAAGAGCTCACGCAACTTAATCAACTATGCTAGAGCCCATAGTAGCTTGCGGCTGCACACGGAAGTTTCTAGCATGAATAATGTCATGATCCCTTTGAGTCTGGGTGGCGGTCCATAGGAGAATCACACGGTACACGAGATTTCCAAAAATACAGGCAACACTGGGTTCCCCAGGTGCCTCAATCCACCCAGATGTGAAAATTAAGTTGCCACCTTAAGTAAACCATTAATTAACAATCTCACATCTGTAGGACCTTGAAGTATGTCTAGAGGGGGGTGATTAGACTACTTGACCAATGAAAACTTAATCTTTTCCCAATTTTAGAGTTTGGCAGATTTTAGCTAATTTAGTACAAGTCAAGCAATCATCACACTATTCAAGCAAGCATGCAAAGAGTATATAGGTAGCGGAAATTAAAGCATGCAACTTGCAAGAAAGTAAAGGGAAGGGTTTGGAGGATTCAAACGCAATTGGAGACACGGATGTTTTTGGCGTGGTTCCGATAGGTGGTGCTATTGTACATCCACGTTGATGGAGACTTCAACCCACGAAGGGTAATGGCTACGCGAGTCCACGGAGGGCTCCACCCATGAAGAGTCCACGAAGAAGCAACCTTGTCTATCCCACCATGGCGATCGCCCACGAAGGACTTGCCTCACTAGCGGTAGATCTTCACGAAGTAGGCGATCTCCTTGCCCTTACAAACTCCTTGGTTCAACTCCACAATCTTGTCGGAGGCTCCCAAGTGACACCTAGCCAATCTAGGAGACACCACTCTCCAAGAAGTAACAAATGGTGCATTGATGATGAACTACTTGCTCTTGTGCTTCAAATGATAGTCTCCCCAACACTCAACTCTCTCTCATAGGATTTGGATCTGGTGGAAAGAGGGTTTGAGTGGAAAGCAACTTGGCGAAGGCTAGAGATCAAGATTCATATGGTAGGAATGGAATATCTTGGCCTCAACACATGAGTAGGTGGTTCTCTCTCAGAAATGGTAAGTTGGAAGTGTAGGTTCGTTCTGACGGCTCTCTCCATGAATGAAGAGGAGGTGGAGGGGTATATATAGCCTCCACACAAAATCTAACCGTTACACACAATTTACCAAACTTGGTGGGACCGACTCAACAGACTCGGTCGGACCGATTTAGTAAACCTAGTGACCGTTAGTGATTTTCAGTGGGACTGACATGCATCTCGGTGAGACCGATTCGGTTAGGGTTAGGGCATACCGTAATCTTGGTAAGACCGATTACACAAACTCGGTGAAACCGATTTTGGTAATAAGCTTTCCAGAGAGTTGGTCAGGTAAACTGGATGGGACCGACTTGCCCTTTTCGGTGGGACCGAAATGTTACAAGAGGGAAACAAAGAGTTTACATTGCAATCTCGGCGGGACCGATCGCTCACTTCAGTTAGACCGAAACGTTACGAAGGGAAATAGAGAGATTACAATCCCATCTCGGTGAGACCGAGATCCCTATCGGTAAGACCGATTTGCTTAGGGTTTGTGGCAGTGGCTATGACTTTTGGAATCGGTGGCGCCGGATTGAAAGAATCGGTGTGACCGATTTTGGCTTTGGGTTTAGGTCATTTGTGGATGTGGGAAAGTAGCTGAGGGTTTTGGAGCATATCACAAAGCACATGAAGCAAGAGGCTCATTAAGCAACACCTCATCCCTCCTTGATAGTATTGGCTTTTCCTATATACTCAATGTGATCTTGGATCACTAAAATATAAAATGAAGAGTCTTGAGCTTTTGAGCTTGAGCCAATCCTTTGTCCTTAGTATTTTGAGGGATCCACTTTCATCATCCATGCCATGCCATTCATTGAGCTTTCCTGAAATAATAGTCTTGGAATAGCATTAGCTCAATGAGCTATATGCTGTTACGAATCACCAAAACCACCTAGGGATAGTTGCACTTTCAACATCTGTAATGGTTACATTCACCCTATCCACGTCTACTAGCATAACATAGCAATATAAGCAAACATCGAGGTAACTCCCAAGGTTTGATAAATAAAACAGGTAATAGGTACTACCTCATCTACTTCCCAATACCCACATATTAAATCTGATCGTAATCATGCAATTGTTTGGGGATTAATCTAATGCAATAAAACTGGGTAGTAAAGAGGTATGATCAAAGTGTTACTTGCCTTGCTAATGATCCGTGAAACCTAGAGACTCGTAGTAGCAAGCTGCGCACTCCGGGTACTCTATCGCAAACAAACAAGCATAAAATAAGCACTCATCTAATGCACAGGTAAAACTCAAATAAGAGATCTAACCAGAAAGTTCAACTTAAGAACTCCGCTTTGCAAAAAAAATCAAATCAAACGAAGCAACGAAAGTCAAACGGCGAAAGAAACAAGCTTCATTTACTAATCTGGACCTAAGTCAAATTTTACAATAGAAAAAACTTGTTTGAGTTGGTTAAACAGAAAGAGGGTTTCGACACGAAACTCTAGGCGCTTGAATCGCCTGATTCAGATAAACGAGCGAAAAGTTATACTAGAACGAAAATTGGAACAAAAATCATGATCTGAAATAATCGCGGAAAATCCGAGAAAAAGAAAAACGGACAAACAGGCTAACGAACAAACGTTTGCTATCTGCGGCTAAACGGCGAAAACCGACCGTTCAAACGAACGTATGGACGAACGTCCGCTGAATAACTAACCCGAAAAAATAAAATAAACCCGATCTAATAAAAAAACGCATCTCGGTGTTTGAGATAAAACCGACGGCTACCTCGGGACGCGTGACGGTGGTGGCGGTGGGCAACTCCGGCGAGGCGGCATCCGGCGGGGTCGGCGGGGTCGGCGTCCGGCGGCGGCGAGACGACGCGGCGGCGGCGCGAGGTCTGCGACGGCAGCGGTGGCGGCGGCAGCGCGGGTTAGGGTTAGGGTTTCGGCGGCGGCAGTGGGTGGGCTCGCGGTGGGCTGCGTTGGTCGGGGTGCGGCTTATAAGGCCCGGGGCGACGGGAGTCCGGGTCGCCCACGACCCGTTAAGTCGGTTAGCTTTTTTTTTAAAAATAATTCGGACGTGCAAAAAAACAAATAAAAGAAATACTAAACGGACTCAAAAGATCCCGAAATAAATTTTACCCATCCTCTAAAAATAAGCCGGACAATATGAACATTTATTTAGGGCCTAAATGCAATTTTAAAAAACACACATTTTTCCTAAATTCAAATAAAATAGCGATAAACTCTGAAATAAAATCTTATTTGATTTGTTATTAAATACTCAATATTTTTTTATTTTGGGAAAGTCATTTTATTCCCTCTCTCTTGTTTTTATATTAGAGATATTTGAAGATAAAATAAATAAAATCAAATGATCCTATTTTCAAAATTTGAGAAAACTCAATTATGAAAATAACGAAATCCCCAACTCTCTTCGTGGGTCCTTGAGTTGCGTATAATTTCTAGGATCAAACCAAAATGCAATAAAATATGATATGCAATGATGATCTAATGTATAACATTCCAAATTGAAAATTTGGGATGTTACATCCAACCATGACAACATATATACATACATAGGAAACATAGTTTCATCCATACATCTTACACTACTATGACAATGTTCATCCAACACTACTATCACAATGTTCATCCAACACATGCATCCATATAACAAGTTCCACATTATTCTTTGATAAAAACAAAAAGAAGAATATAGAAACAAGCACTCCATCCATGCAAGCTTCCATATAGTGTATTAAATCTACAAAATGGGAAACACTACTAGAAAAAGGGCTATAGATGGGATTGACACTAATGGCGGACCAGACAGGCGGTGCGCCATTAGTATATACTAATGGCGCACCACCTTCTGCTACGCCATTAGTGTTGAAACTACTAATGGCGCACCTGGCCCAAGGTGCGCCATTAGTATCAAATTTTTTTTTTGAACTAGTGCGCCTGTCCAAACATACTACTGGTGCATCCAGACGAAGTGCGCCATTACTAGTTGTAACTAGTAATGGCGCACCTGTCGGAAAGTGCGCCACTAATGTTGTTTTTTTATTATATTTTTTATTCCTTTTTTTGCAAAACTACTAATGGGGCACTTCTCCACCGTGCGCCATTACTAGTTTAAACTTGTAATGGCGCACTCTGGAACAGTGCGCCATTAGTATGTTTTTTTTTTGCAAAACTACTAATGGCGCACCACCAGAAGGTGGGCCATTAGTAACCTGGATTACTAATGGCGCATTTGTGGTTGGTGCGCCATTAGTAAGTGGGCAGCAACAAGATATTTTGGACAGCCTCTCCTACCCACACTCACTTTCCCCCCACTTCATTCTCTCCACCGCCTCCTCCTTGTCTCGGGTGCCTCCTCTTTTTCACCTCATTTCCACCATAGATTCATTCAAATTAAGTGGTTAAATTACCTTGTTTTGATAGGTAAGTAAGGGGGGAAGCTATATTTATGTTGTTCTCCCTACAACAATGTGCACATGCACTTTTTATGGCCTAGCTAGATCTATGTATGTTCGTGGTGTTGCATATGTTTGTGGTGTTGCATATGTGTTTGTGTTTGGAGGTGTACCGGTATTTGAAATGCGATAGTTGCCAATATTTTGCCGGAATGTTGATTCATTTCCGTTTCGGCGAGAATTTTGGCATTAAGCATTCTTTTTGGTCCTATTTTTAGGGAAAGTCATGCCAAAAATTTTCTTGGTTCTAAAATATCGTTTTGCTCTACCCCGCAGGCGACCATGGTCCGCACGATGACCGAAGGCATCGTGAATAGGTTTTTGAGGTCCGCGAAGGCCGAGATGCTTCAAAAGAACGAGACGGAGATAAGATGTCCGTGTCGAAGATGCAAGCTGAAGAGCCTTATTGCGGACCCGGATTCCGGGCAGGTGCGGGACCACCTGCTCTTGCGTGGTTTCATGGATGGCTATCGGTGGCAAGGTGATGAAGATGACTACGAAGTCGTCCATGGGGGCCGGGCAAGAAATGAGGAAGGGCAGCAAGACAACCACCGCGGCTCGGGCGGGCGAGAAGACGAAGAATCCCCAGGAGATGATCACGACGGTGATGCTGTACACAGTCATCATGTAGAAGATGCAGGACATGATGATGAGGAAGATGCCGGAGCAGACGACGGGCATGATCATGAAGATGATGATGCCGGCGGAGCAGACGACGCTGGACCATCGATGGGCTGGGTGCAGGACCCTCATATTCAAGAGCTGCTTCTCAAGCAGACGGATAACGCAAGAGCTGCCGCCCGAGAGAAAGCCAAGATGGATCAACTTGAGTTAGACGCGGTTACTCCATTGTATGAAGGATGCAGGCCCGAGGATACCCGCCTGAAAGTAACGCTCATGGCTCTGGAGATGAAGGTAAAACACAAAATGACCGACGCATGCTTCGACGAGAACATGTCATTCTGGCACGAACGTCTTCCCAAGGGGAACAAGTGCCCGACCAGTTTGGAGGAGGCGAAGAAAATCGTGTGTCCTCTCGATTTACCGCACGTGAAATACCATGTGTGCATGAACAATTGCATCATTTATCGGGACGAGCACGCGGAGTCTACCATATGTCCGGTGTGCGGCATCACTCGATACAAGAAGAGGAAGAAAGCTCCTCGAAAAGTGGTGTGGTACTTTCCGATCACTCCTCGTCTGCAGCGGTATTTCGCGGACCCTAAGGTAGCAAAGCTCCTGCGTTGGCACGCGGATAGGGAGGAGAAGAAGCGAGAAGATGACGCAAATGATCCGGAGATAGATAAAAAGACAAGATGCTGAGTCACCCTAAGGATGCGAGCCAGTGGCAAGCGTTGAACTTCGAATACCCAGAATTTGGGAACGATCCAAGGAACATTGTGCTGGGCGCGAGCACCGATGGAGTCAATCCGTTTGGCAGCCAGAGAAGCACACATAGCACCTGGCCTGTGTTTGTGTGGATGTACAACCTTCCCCCCTGGTTGTGCATGAAGAGGAAGTACATTCACATGAGTATGCTAATTGAAGGGCCGAAACAACCAGGGAACGACATCAATCTGTATCTGGGGCTGCTGAAAGAGGAGCTTGACACGCTGTGGAAAACGCCAGCCAATACGTGGGACGCCGCAGAGAAAGAATATTTCCCTATGAGAGCCGCACTGCTCACGACGGTGCACGACTATCTCGGTTACGGATATCTCGCGGGGCAGGTAGTCCACGGATTTTCTGGATGCGTAAGGTGCATGGATGACACAACGTATCGCCAGCTAGATAGAGATCCCGGGTCTTCAAAAACCGTGTTCATGGGACATCGAAGGTGGCTTCGCGACGATGACCCGTGGAGGAAACGCAAGGATCTGTTCGATGGTGAAACCGAACCCCGAAAACGCCCGTGTACGAGGAGCGGCGAGGAAATAGACAAGCTGTTGAAAAATTGGAAAGACTGCCCACTGCCGGGAAAGAAGCGAAAGGCGCCAGAGCCGCTGCTGAAGGTATGGAAAACGAGGTCTGTTTTCTGGGACTTGCCGTACTGGAAGATCCACCGTGTGCCTCACAGCCTTGATGTCATGCATATCACGAAGAACGTGTGCGAGAGTCTGCTTGGTACCCTGCTCAACATGCCAGAGAGGACCAAAGATGGGCCGAAAGCAAGGGCAGACTTGAAATCAATGGGCATCAGGCAGGAGCTTCACGCTAATGATGATGATGATGATGATGATGATGAGGCGAAGCAGGACACAGAAAGTCGTCGCAAAGGCAAAAAGGCCAAGAAGACCGGAAATGACTACCCTCCCGCGTGCTTCACTCTAAGTCAGGAGGAGATCGAGCAGTTTTTCACCTGCCTCCTAGGAGTAAAACTTCCTTACGGTTACGCGGGGAAGATAAGCAGATACCTAGACCCAGCGAAGCAGAAGTTCAGCGGGATGAAGTCTCACGACTGTCACGTGCTGATGACGCAGATACTTCCAGTTGCAATCCGTGGGATCATGGACGCGCACGTCCGTGAAACGCTATTTGGCCTATGCAACTTTTTCGACGTCATCTCTCGGAAGTCGATTGGCGTGAGGCAACTCAGAAGGCTACAGGAAGAGATCGTGGTGATACTATGCGAGCTTGAGATGTACTTCCCGCCCGCATTCTTCGACGTTATGGTGCATCTGCTGGTCCATATCGTGGAGGATATCATCCAACTCGGGCCGACGTTCCTGCACAGCATGATGCCGTTCGAAAGGATGAATGGTGTCATCAAAGGATACGTTCGGAACATGTCACGTCCAGAGGGAAGTATAGCCAGGGGCTTTCTGACCGAAGAGTGCATCTCCTACTGCACGAATTATCTAGGCATCGAGAACCCCGTTGGTCTGCCCGTCAACAGGCACCTCGGCAGGCTCGCTGGATGGGGTCACCGTGAGGGTCGCCGCGAAATGCATGTCGACTTCGAGGGTCGACTCGCCGACTTTGAAAGAGCAAACCTAGTCGCGCTACAACACATAGACGTGGTCGATCCTTGGGTGGTAGAGCACAAAACCTTTATTGAGAAGACGTACAATGACCGAGGCCAACAGAGGACGGACGGAGATATACTCAAAGAGCACAACTCATGTTTCACGCGTTGGTTCAAGCAGAAGCTTCTGTCGTACCCTTTACATGAGGATTCTTCCGCGGAAGAACAACTCATATTCGCCTTGTCACAGGGCGCCGAGCACAACCTGATGACCTATGAGGCGTACGATATCAACGGCTACACATTCTACACCGAGGACAAGGACATGAAGAGCGATGGTTATCAGAACTCCGGGGTAACGATGGAATCCTACACCGGTAAGGACAAGGACAGATACTACGGAAGGATCGAGGAGATCTGGGAGCTGAGCTACGCTGGAGAGAAGGTGCCGATGTTCCGTGTCAGATGGGCCAAGAGCGTCCTAAAAGAAGACCGATATTTCACCACCATGGTTATACCCGAAGCCAAATCCAAGACCGCGGGCGCAAACGTCACCGCGAAAAATGAGCCATGGGTACTGGCTTCCCAAGTGGACCAATGCTTCTTCATTACCGACCCGCCAAAGCCCAGTCGTGTTGTCGTGAGGAGAGGCAAAAGGAAGATCATCGGAATGGATGGAGTAGCCAATGAGCAAGACTTCGACATGTACGGCGACCCGCGGATCGAACATGACGACGATGATGAAGTAGCAGCATACACCACAAGAAGAAGCAGGACCACCCTACCTAAAGGACGTCCGTTCCACAGAAGAACTCCATTTGTGAAAAAGAAGGGCAAGAAGAATGTGAACAGATAGCTAGCTAAGATCGCGATTGTATTTAAATCGTAGCCTTCATTTCTCGATTGTATTTCATGGGCACTTTTTGAACTATCATGAATATTTTTAAATTTCATGGACAGTCGATCTCGATCCCCCTCCATCTCGATCGCTATCCCACCTCGCCAGATCCGGTCCCCCTCGCCGCCGAGCACCCCCCGGTCCACCGGCCGCCGCTGCTGACCCCCCGCACCCTCGATTCCCCTACTCAACCGCCGCCGCCGACCCCCCGCACACCCCTCCCCTACTCAACCGCCGCCGCCGACCCCCGCACCCCCCGCACCCTCCCCCGCTCCACCGGCATTACTGTTTGATGATATTTTTAAAAAAATATTACTGTCTTATAAAAAAATATTACTGTTATGATTTAAAATAGTTTGAACATATTTAAACACAAATAAGTATCAAACAACATTTTAAATGAAAAAAAAAAATTGTGGAGCCTGGGAATCAAACCCAGGACCTCCTGGTGTGAGAACTGGCTGCTGACCAGTCGAGCTAGTAGAGGGAGCTTGATGTGGATCAGGTCAGGTGGAATATAACCTGTTGGCTCGAGCAGAATTTTTTTTACTAATGGCGCACCAGGGAGAGGTGCGCCATTAGTGTGGATGTACTTATGGCGCACCGAGGTGTGGTGCGCCATTAGTATTGTGCCGCCCCCATCCATAGTTCCTCCCCGGCGGCCCACCTAGCTATCCCCTCTCTCTCCCTCGCCCTCGCCCTCGATCCCCTTCCCCGACGCCGCTGCCCCGCCGCCTCGACGCCGCCCCGACGCCGCTGCCCCGCCGCCCCGACGCCGCCGCCGCCCCGTCGTCCTCGTCTCCGCCCCGACGCCCCGACGCCGCGACGCCGCCCTCTCCTCTCCCGACGCCGCCGCCCCGCCGCCTGTCTCTCCGTCGCGCCCTCGGCCTGCCGGCGCTCGGTGCCAGCCGCGCCACCGCCCGTGGCCGCGCCACCCTGGCCGCGCCCCGCCCGGCTTTATCTCCAATCCTTTCTCCACCGCGCTTCCTTCCCAAATCTCACGCAGCCAGCATCCCTTCCTCCTGGTAATTACTCTTTCTTAGTCTGCTCTTCTTGCTGGTGGATCTTTCCTAGTTTGTGACTTGCAAATTATCTCTCTGATTCGGCCGGCAGATCTCTCAAGATTGGTCGTTTTGGAGATAGAACGCTGGTGTTGAGGCTGTGTTCACCGTCTTGGATTTCATCCCCCACAGCCTTCATCTTGGTCGCCGCCGTGGCGTCGGCAACACCAGGTATGCTCTGTTTCCTCTCTTGTTATTTACAGTGCCTCCTAAGATTTAGCTCAAGCACAGACATATACACCTAGCATCAGTTTGCAGTACACAACCAATTGATCCACACAAACATCTACACTAGTAAATGCAGCATCGGCAACTCCGTGTTTGTATAAGTACTAAATCATCTCTCTGATTCTCCCGGCAGATCTCTCCAGATTGATCGTTTTGGAGGGAGAACACTGGTGTTGAGGCTGAGAGCTCCGAGGCACTCTCTTGGATTTCACCGCCACAACCTTCGTCTTGGTCTCTGCAGTGGCCTCGACACACCGGGTATGCTGCTCTGCTTCCTCCCTCGTTATTTACCTCTTCAGATTTAGCTCAAGCAAAGACGTTTACACCCATCATCATCGGTTTGCAGTACACAACCGCCCGGTCTTCACTCAGGCACTCGGCTCAGCCTAATTTGAGGTACCATTTTCCAATTCCCCAACCTCTGATTTAGGGTTAGCTTCAATTCATTGCTTCATTGATTTAAGGTATACCAGTACAACACCATGCCCTCTTTCTATTATGATATGCGCCACTGGTCGGCAGGCATGGTATTCCTTTATTGATTTTCAATTAGTTTATTTGAAAATTGGAATGGCATGTAAGCGTCTTCCTTCATTTGTTTGTGTGCTCTACGGTGGGGGTGCCATTTTGCTTGGCAGCCTATTTGGAATCGCTAATGGATCCTCTGTATCTATGTAACTAAAATGGCCGTTCGTTCTTACTTTTGCATGTTGGATATGAATACTCTGGCGTGTTGGGTATGAATTGCGAAACAACTGTCTTCAGCACCACAAGATTATTAGACCATGGTGCTATTATTTTAAATTTAGGCCATAGGCCATGGCACCTTAAATCTGCAGTTCACATTGTCGTACTATTGTAAACACTGTTTCTAAGTGCCAAACTAGATAAATGTACCTATGCCAACTTTGTTGTCGCACTTTTTTGTTGCTTAGGGACAAAACAACGATGATGCCCCATGCTTTTCTAACCCGGTGACCGCTTCTGGCCTCACCTGAGGTGACCGAGGATTAATCATCCATGTTAGTGCTATTAATTTTGACTTGCAACATCTAAGATAGATTCCGATATTAAAACTCCTTTGCTTACGAGGATTAATCATCCATGTAAGTGCTTTTCAGTTTCTTACAGTTTGGAATGTGTAGGTTGTGTTGAAAGACGATGCAGATGTCAAACCTAATGTTCAGTACTCTGTTCTTGAACATTTTGAGAAACTGAAATGCTACCCCTTTTCCTTGTTTGTGTTTAAAACTTCAGATGTTGTTCCTTTTCTTGTTAGCGGGTGGTATTTGACGATTTCTTTAGTCTGGCAAGATTCCTTTGTTAATGGAAAAGGTTTATCTCCAGTTTGACGCAAGAAATCTGATTGAAAAGAGTAGTCAACCAACAACCAGTAAATCAGAGAGCCCAAACCTCCATTAATTTGAACCAAGGTGACATATCAAGCAAAGTTATTTATGAAAAATGATGATGATATACAAAAAAATTGGAAGTTCTCATACTGTTCTGCAAGTAGATTACTCTGTGTTTTGAACGATGTTAGGTAGAAAGTGTACTTACAGTGTCCAACCAAACCTCGTGAAACTATTACAAGTTCATCTTCTAATTTTATTATCTAGTTCATCTCTCCGAAACTGATGTTTTCAGTCTCATATATACAATGTAGTAACCCGTGAACTTGCCGAATGTCGGTGTTCCTTATAATCTCCATTTGCAAAACGTCATATATTTGAGGTTCCTATAATCTGTTCGGAAAACATGATAACATAATACTAGCTCTAGCCAGTAGCTGCCAATTTGTTTCTTATGTTGTGCGATTGACTTGCTTCCACATTTGTGTTCTTGCTAGGGACTGTTTAAAATGCTGGGATCAGTTTTGGAGACTGACCGACAATTTAGTACTGCTGGTGCATTTCCTTTTAGTCTTAGATCATAAACTACTCTTTGCGAACATAAATAGATGATCTCAAATCACCATAGTACTGTGGAAATGGTTTAATGCTACTTCTGGCGTTCTTACTTCAGCATCTGTATGCCCATGCAATGATTTGCTTTGTTGTGATGGAGGCTTTTTTTGCCTTGTCCACCCGAGAGGCCCTTGAGTTTGCTGGAATGTCGATTAATTTCCGTTCCAGCAAATTCGGGTACTCCATATGTCCTATTTTCAGCAAAGGTCATGCTGAAATTTTCCGTGAATTTTAGCATGACTTTGCTAAAAATAGGACATATGGGGTACTTGTGACTAATGATGAAAGCTTAGGCTTTTAGGGTGCCTCGGCGTCGAAAAACCCTCAATGATAAAAGCTTAGCTTTTAGGATGCCTCGGTGTCGACAAACCCTAAATGATGAGACCATGATCTTGTTCCTTGACAATAACCAACTTTTTGACCAAACTTTGTTCCTATTTAGAGAGAAACATGGCCAACAACGATCAGGCCGGTGGTTCGGGCGGCAAGGCATTCTGGGAGCTGTCCCAGGAGATGGAGGAACAACCTCACTTGTATGAGGACGCCGCCTTCCCCACCGATCCTGAGACCACTGATGGTACCGCCGAGGATGACCCCACTGATGCCACCACTGATGGTGCCGCCGAGGATGCCACCACTGATGATGGCGGCGCACGCACAGATGGCAGCCAACAGAAGAGGCAACGGAAGGACCGGCGCCCGACCGTGCTCCGCACCCTCAAGGAGGAAGTTACTGAAGTGGACTCCGACGGGAATCCAACGGCGCCCGAACGAATAGTCAAGGGGTACTCGCTTCAGCTCGGGTGCATTCTCCGGAGCACCGTCTCGATCAACACCGAGAACCTGAGGCATCCTGACCGAGGGAATTTGCGCAACCTCCTCTTCACGAAGCTGCACGAACGATACAAGTTCCCCGCTGCTTTTGAAAACACAAGCCTCAAAGGAAATAAAGTGAACAATGCTGCCCTCACGAAGATGAGCAAGGCCCTGTCTACTTGGAAAAGCAATGTGAAGAGAATGATCGAGAAAGGTGAGAGTTATGAGAAGATCAAGGAGAAAAATCCTTCGATCACCGAAGATGACTACAACGACTTCAAGATCAATTGCTCGAGCACCGCAAACTCCCAATCAAGTCAGTGGGGGAAAGAAATGCGGGAGCTGAACTTAGGGGAACACAAACTCGGTCCCGGCGGTTACAGAGTGGCGGAGCCTATATGGGACAAGGAGGACGCGGAGCGTGCCGAGCAAGGCCTACCGCCCCACTTCGAGAAATACAGCGGTAACAAGCAGACCAGGAACTTTGTCAGGGCCCGGTACAAGGAGGACCCGATAACAAAGGATCTTACCACGGATCCGAAGACCAGGGCGCTTGAGCTTGTTCTGGTAAGGAATACACCCCCGCGTAATTAGCTCCATATGGTTGCATTCTAATTAATGAAGCCAAATTTCTAAATGGTTCACATTCCTTCCGCAGGCGACTGAAAGCAGTAGCGCGGGGTCGACTACGAGCAACCCTTGGGACACCACTCTAAATAGGGCGTTGAATGTAATGAAGAACAAGGATAAGCTCAGTAAGCCGACGTCAGCTGGTCGTGTGGCCGGCAAAGGCTTGTCCACAAAATGGGGGTCATACTATACCGCTGGTGTGCGGAAGGAGAAAAAGACCAGCTCGGAAAGCCAGGCGCGCGAGGTTCAAGAACTCAAGGCACAGGTGGCGCGGATTCCGGAGATTGTCCAAGAGCAAGTGGAACAACGACTCGGAGCGACGATCACCGCCATTGTGCCTACCTTGATCCAGGGGTTGAGTGCGTGGATTGCGGGCGGCCAACAGGGGCCGCCCCCGATTCCTAGCTTCACGGCCAGCAACTCGCAGAATGCGATGGCGGGGCCATTGGTGTCTCCGGCGGAGGCGGCATTGGTGTCTCCGACGCCGGCACGGGAGCTTAATGCACCCGGGTGTACGCCGGCCGGCACCTCTGCAGCAAGCGGCCCCTCCGTCAACTGCACGCCCGCCGTTGGCGGTGCCTCGACATTAGCCGAGCTCGACGCCATCATCACGGTAACTAATTAAGCCTCTCTCGGCCGAGGACTTCATCTCCTTGCCTTTGACTGGGCATCCCTGACGCCCTACATGTTTTCGCAGGGCGCCGCCGACGTTCCGTGCACTCTCCTGCACTTCGTGAACAACGAGTTGGTCGATGTCGCCAAGGGCCAAATCGTTCAACCGGGCAACCCCTTGTTCCACGGTACCCAGATGCCACCCAACTTGTTTAGGGTTCAACTGGTTCGGGTGCTGCCAGGCTGCGACGAGTTGTTACCTCCGATTCGACCCGTCGGGGCCGACGATGATGACGTGATGACCCTCAGCGCCTGCCTGAGCTGGCCCCTGCTTTGGCCGAAGAGCCAGATTCGTTTGGGGGCGGGGGACACCACCCCAAAGACAACACCGCCAGTCGTGCCGGCGCCAAGTCGGCCCCATGGCAAGACCGCCGCAACGGTGCCGGACATCCCTATGCCACTGGATCCAAACATGCATATGGCACAGGATCAGAACGACTACGACGACGATACATTTGGCAACGTCGATCAGTACTTTGCCGAACATGGGTACGATGGCGACTTCATGGGGGCTCCTTCTCAAGAACCCAACCCAACAAAAGACGTGCGCGATCTAGCTGGTACCGCGGAGAAGCCAAGTTGCAACAGGCGCCGTCTGCCGTTCAGCTCTCAGGAGACGCCTCCAGCTGCCGACTTCACCGAGCCTCAGATAGGCGAGGTGCGAAATATTATCAGCCCAAACACACTCAAGAAGGCGGTCTGTGAGCAGAACTCGGTCCCATTACAGGAGAAGAAGAAGGCACGCAAAAGAAAGACTAACAAGGGTGCGAGCCAGCCGGCACCGAGTACGATCCGTGCTCAGGACGGGCCACCTTCACCTGAGGATATCTCGAGGAGGGTGCATGTGGCGGGTAGGGCGATGCTACCGACAAATATGCTCAATGCTGCAACCGGTGCTATGCGGAGTCTGCATGACAGTGTTCTTTCTTTGGAGAAGCGGCGTCTCAGAGAGAAGGATGTGGCATACCCGGTTTTCGCGGCCAAGGTGCCAGAGGGCAAGGGCTTTGTGGATAACTCCATCGGGCGTACGATCGTCCTGCGGTTTGATGACATCCACGCTATGATGAACCTTCATCCGCTGCACTACACCTTCGTTCGGCTATTTTCGCTGAGTATGGAGATGCGGATCATTCGCGACAAGACCCCGGACATCGTGATAGTCGACCCCTTCTACATGCGTGCCAAGATCTTGGGCAGCGCTGGGGACCGGCAAGTCGCGAGTTCTTACCTCGAAGGCGTCATTCTAGCAAACCAAGATAAGGATAACTTCCTCGTGCCTTACTTTCCCGAGTAAGTCCTCCCCTCAACCGGCCCGTAACATATGAATTCTTAGATTTCGATCGTTTTTCTTTTAACATTCCGTGTTTTCTGCAGTGACACACATTGCACGCTCATCCTCCTAAGCCCCAAATATTCCATGGCCACGTATTTCGACCCGGACCGTCAGTCGAACGTAGACTACACAAATGTCAAGAAGGTTCTTGATGATGTTCTCCCCGGCTACGCCAAATCTGGAGGCACCTTCAGCAGGCCTATTCGTAAGTACGGCAAGCACGTGTTCTCCCACAATACGACGTTCTGCTGCGTCAAGCAGCCGCCTGGCGGTCAGAAGGGTGCCTACTACGCCATCCATCACATGCGGGCGATCGTACGGGACCATCATCAACTTCTGCTACCGAGTAAACTCAAAGATTGGGCAAAGAGCGTGTCGGCAATCCAGGACGCGGACCTCCGACAAGAATTCTTTCGCATCCAGTCGGAGTTTGCGGAAATCATCCATCAAGATGTCCTTCGTACCTCGGGGCAGTTCTACCTCAGAAATCAACCGTCCAACAGTGACATCGACACAATGCTACAAATGCAGGCTGACAACGCCCGTTCTTTCATGACTCCCACGATAGACGGCGGCTTCATCCACGCTCCGGTCCCTTGAGTCGAGTCGAAAGCAGTGATGCTGTGTCTAGTTCTGAAACATCGATTGGCTCATGTTGTAATTAAACTTTAATGAACTTGTAGTATGTCTCTTTGGTTTCGAGAGTCGTTCAACTTAGATGTAATCGATGCTATTAATGTCTTGCTTTTCTCTTCCGATCGTTCTGTTGCATACTTATATATTGCTTATGTATTGTCTGTGAATTGGTACTAACGTTTCGTTTGGCTAGTGCATAGCGATGCCGACGTATGTCGTGTACAAGGGTAAGGTTCCCGGAGTCTACGACGACTGGGAGGAGTGTCGGAGACAGGTTCACCGATTCAGCGGTAACAGTTACAAAGGGTACACCACTAGGGCCGAGGCCGAATCTAGATACGCCCGCTATCTAGCGGGAGAGGGGAGGGAGCGTTGGAGGAACCGGATGAAGACGAGTTTCATCGTGATGATGCTCATCGTGATGACCGCAGCTCTCTTCTATGTGATGGTAGTTTAGATGATCGATATCGACTTGTAATGTGAAGACAAACTCGCTACTCGCGGTCTCGAGACTTGTAATATAATGTTCTATCTTTGTTCGGTCTTTTCAATTCGGAGACTAATATGATGAATTGTATTCAGAGACTAATCTTCTATTGTATTCGATGAATCTGTTGTTGATGTGTGCTGTCTATATTTTGTCCAATAATACATTTTGTAACCTGTGCAAAAAACAGAAAATAAAAAATTAAAAAAAACGTAATATTCATACTAATGGCGCATCACACCACAGTGCGCCAGTAGTATGCCAAAGGATACTAATGGCGCATCATTAGACAGTGCACCATTAGTATGCCGAAGTTACTAATGGCGCATCTTGCTGTTGTGCGCCATTAGTATGCCAAAGCACCTGGGTATACATGGCCCCCTGGGAGGCATACTAATGGCGCACTGTTGTATATACTAATGGCGCATCCTGTGGTGCGCCATTAGTATACCAGATACTAATGGCGCACCAGTGGTGCGCCATTAGTAAAATATACTAATGGCGTGGCACTAATGGCGCACCATTGATGCGCCATCAATGGCCAAATTAGGTGCGCCATTAGTAGGCCTTTTCCTAGTAGTGAAACAAGAAAGTTAGAAGAAGAAGAGGAAGAAAACTAGAAGAAGAAGAAGAAGAAGAAGAAGAAGAAGGATAAGAAGGAGAAGAAGACTAGAAGAAGGAGAAGAAGACTGGAAGAAGAAGAAGTAGAGGACTACAAGCTAAGTATATGACATTTATGAGGTTAGCAAGGTTATGATACCATTTACGAATAAAAACAAGTAAGAGGAGGAAAAGAAGAAAAAGAAGAAGAAGAAGAAGAAGAAGAAGAAGAAGAAGAAGAAGGATAAGAAGGAGAAGAAGACTAGAAGAAGGAGAAGAAGACTGGAAGAAGAAGAAGTAGAGGACTACAAGCTAAGTATATGACATTTATGAGGTTAGCAAGGTTATGATACCATTTACGAATAAAAACAAGTAAGAGGAGGAAAAGAAGAAAAAGAAGAAGAAGAAGAAGAAGAAGAAGAAGAAGAAGAAGAAGAAGAAGAAAAGAAGAAGAAGAAGAACTTCTTGTTCTTCTTCTTGTTTTCTTCCTATTCCTTCTTTCCTTCCTCTTCCTTGATTTTCTTCATCTTATTATGTCATTTGTGGACTAAATAGGCTAAATTATGTCATAAATGGGCTAAACAGGCTAAATAAGAAGAAAAATACCGTTATCATGGAGGTGTAGGAATGGTTGGGGCTGCGCCTTTGGCAGACGGAGGTGAAAGACCGGTCGGGGTTCCGGCATTGGCAGACGGGAAGGATTGGTGGATGCTTGTCGGGAGCCATGCTGAACCAAAAATCATTTCCAAGAATGTCTCATTAGCATGATGCAAACTAAAATGTGAATAGTAGTAACTAAGGACAATTCAAATCAAACTCACCGTGCCCGCCGGAGCAATCTTGGGCATCGGCGGAGGGGCCTGACCGTTTTCTCGCACATGGTCTGCACATTTGATTCTCACGAGTCAGTCATATTAGTTAGTAATGCGAACATTACGTGCATGATTGGGCTAATATGCACAAGAAACGTACCACGATGAGCTCGTATAGGGCCTAGTGAGACGCTTCCTTCTGGTTCCTCTCCTCCTCCAACAGCTTAGCCGTCTTCTCCTCCCTCTCCCTCTCCCTCTCCGCCACCTCCCTTTTTGGCTCCTCCAAAAGCTCCTGGGTCTTCAATCTATCTTTCTGAACCGGTGCCTGCAACACAACACTCCTCGTTAGCATTGTAATCATCGACAGATGCACACACAATGTAATGGAGGAAAGGTCAGAGTGTCCGTATAACTAACCGCCACGGCGAGCTCCGCAGGCCGTGCACGAGGCGTTATCTCAGGATCAGAGCTACTCACGTGCTTCTTGATTTGCAGGAGAGTCTTAGGACAACGTATTAGTCCATCACCAATGGCTTGAGAGCCATGGGACCTCCCGCCACTAGATATCATCACCAGCTCTGTATCAAAAGGATGCTAGCTCGGGTTAAAGTCCTCCCCTTTCCTCGTCTTCCCCTCGTCTCTGTACTTCACAAGCTTGTGGTGGACGGAGATGTTGGTGAAGTTCTCTGGATGATCTAGGTCAGACTCCGTGAATGCTTTGGCCTTCTTGTACGGGGCCATATGGGCCATGCCATAGAGGTCGAACAGAGTAGGCACATGCTTCTTGTGGTAGTGCGCCTGAGAGAGAGGAACAAAATATTAGTTAATTAGGGCGCAAGCTAGCATTAAGAATGATCTTACTAGGTCATTTTGGAGCTAAGAAAGGTTATCATGTCATTTTCGAGGAAAATAAGCTAAGTTTAGGTCATTTTGGAGCTAAGAAAGATTATTATGCCATTTTTGACCAATGTATGCTAATTATGTCATTATTGAGCTATCCAAGGTAGTTATGCTATTTTTTTAGCTAACTAAAGCATATTAAGTCATTATTGAGCTATCGAAGGTAGTTATGCCATTTTTAACTAACTAAAGCATATTAAGTCATTTTATAGAGCTATCTAAAGGTTATTATGTCATTTTAGAGCTAAATATGTCATAAATGAACTATCCAAGGTAGTTATCATGTCATTTTGACTAACTAGGCATATTAAGTCATTTTGGAAAGGATAAATGCTAACATGAATTGCATGAATCATGTGGCAAACCACATACCCAGTTATCCCCGTACTCAAACAGGTTGGACCTCCCTTGATGGTGTGGCACACCTTCCATTTGGTCACACTTATCCTTGGCCCTTTGGTGTTCGAGCCGCCATTTGGGAGAGCACCAAGCATCCACCAACGCCTCCCAACAGTCCATCTTATCGACACACCATCTCGGGGCACCTAAGTGAGCCAAGAGAAATTTCAGCGCTATGAATCAAATCAAGAAAACTAAGTTCAAGGCCTTAAGAATAGGTATAATTACCGACAAGTACTTCTCCCTACTCAGAAACTTGCTGCAACACTTCTTCTTGGCCCTCCTAATACCCTGCGAGGCGTAGTAGTCTCGAACGGCTTGCACCCAAGCCTCGTGCTGTATGTTCTGAAGTAGGTGCTCGCACTCGGCTTCGACAACCATAGCCGCGGCCTCCTGTTCTCCCTCTGAAACCCTGTAGAAGGTCTACAATCAAAGAAGAGAACAATGATTACTACAATCACTAGGTAGGTAGTGTTCATTTTTAATTCTCTAAAGGAGAAATTACCCAAAACCGACGGAATACAATGTCGGCCACCGTCTCGCACGAGACACCGGCGAACATCTCCCCTGGAGGGGCCGGGGCAACAGAGTACAACTCCCAGCTCAGTGCTAGCTATGGAACCTGACCCTCACTGGGCATCGTGACCCACCCAGGGAAGTGCTGCCGGCAAAGCATGCCAAGGACCTGGTTGGGCCTGCGGACACCACGGTCACGGGGGTATACCTAGCCCCTGCAGTATGACAAGGCCAACGCATTAGATATTAATTTGGAGGAACATGAAGGCAAAAGGCTAAAAAATTGTAAATGCACTTACTTTAACCCTTTAGGCGCAATCAACCACCTCTGGTCGGGGGTCGTCAACACGGGCAGGAGCTTTGTACCGCCATGCTTGTAGACCTTCTTGCCCTTCCCAACCATCTCGTCCTTGCTATAGCTATCATCTAAAAAGGTGTCCTCGCTACCATCCTCCGGGCCACTAGCTTCCGGAGTCTCGTGGGAAGAAGACGGCGGGACCGGAGTCTCGTGGGAAGAATACGGCGGGACCGTAGTCTCGTGGGAAGAAGACGGTGGGACCGGAGACTTATGGGATGAATACCCCGTGACCGAAGTCTTCTGGGACGAAGACCCCGTGACCGGAGTCTTCTGGGACGAAGACTCTAGGACCGGACTCACGTGGGCCGAAGGATCGGTGACCCGAGTCTAGTTGGGCGAAGGATCATCGACCGGAGACTCATGGACCGGAGTTCGAGATGGGTCCATGTTAGACGGAGCAGTCCTATGGTCGGGTGAATCAGCTGAGGGTGGCGGCGAGGAAGGCGTAGCAGCCTTCCTACCTCTCCCGGGGCCGCGTCCACCTCTACCAACCTGCTTCGTCCTCCCCCAACCTCTCCCAGGCAAAGTAGAAGCACCCACCGCAGTTGTCTGCATACTACTCCCTCCGTTCAGAATTATTTTAGTTCTAGATACATCCATTTCCGAGACAAGTAATTTCGAACAGAGGGAGTATCTAGCAGCGCTCTCCGGAGGGGCCGGGGTGCAATAATGGAACCACCCCTCATAGTAGCGCTCGCAGGAGGCTCGGGGCACTCTGGACCCTCGCCCACCATCTTGTCAACACCTGCAATGACAAAAAGTAAACGGAATTAGTACAACATAAAAAAATTGGATACTGATACATCTCCAACGTATCTATAATTTTTTATTGTTCCATGCTGTTATATTACCTGTTTTGGATGTTTATGGGCTTTACTGTGCACTTTTATATCATTTTTGGGACTAACCTACTAACCGGAGGCCCAGCCCGAATTGCTGTTTTTATGCCTATTTCAGTGTTTCGAAGAAAAGGAATATCAAACAGAGTCCAAACGGGATGAAACCTTCGTGAGCGATCTTTTTGGAACAAATGCAAACCTGGAGACTTGGAGTGGATGTCAAGCAACAAATGAGGCTACCACGAGGGTGCTCGGCGCCCCCCCCTTGGGGTGGGCGCGCCCCCCACTCTCGTGGGCCCCTCGAGCGTCCACCGACCTACTTCTTCCTCCTATATATACTCCCGTACCCTGAAAACATCAGAGGCGACCACGAAAAACTAATTCCACCACCGCAACCTTATGTATCCGCGTGATGAAGTCATATACCTAGGGTAGGGTCGTGGACCTGTCCAAGATACCCTCCCCAAGGACATCTTTAGCAGAAGCTGCCCTCCAGTCGATCTAGAAGGATTCCGACGAACTCCAGACACTCGACCATGAAGACTCACTCGACCACCAAGAGATCTAGAGCCACTCTGTATCCAAAACGGTCTGTAATTAAGTAGTCTTTATGGTCATGATGACACTTTATGTAAGGCGTTACCAGTAACGCCAGGCCTTAATGTACTTTAAACCCTCCGCTACGTGGGCTAGCTGGGGTCTTGGCATCCTCTATATAAGCCACCCCACTCCACTGGCAGAAGTGTTCGCACCCCTGTAACTCATACGCATATAATCCAGTCGACCGCCTCCGGGCTCCGAGACGTAGGGCTGTTACTTCCTCCGAGAAGGGCCTGAACTCGTAAACCTCTTGCTTATACAACTACTCCAAAGTTAGGATCTTGCCTCTCCATTCCTACCCCCTATTCTACTGTCAGACTTAGAACCACGACAGTTGGCGCCCACCGTGGGGCAGGTGTCTTAGCAACTTATTGGAGAAGTTGCAATTGTTCTGATCACCTTCACCATGGTTTCTGGTGGAGTTTTGTTCGAGGGCCGAGAGATCCGTCTCGGCGTGCTCACGTTTATCGCTGACGACTCTGCTTGGCTCCAGGAGGCTCCACTAGACATCGACGCGCTCCCAGTTCGTGGGGCGACACACTTTCGCGCATGTGTCTGCGGCGTCCTGCTGCGGCAATCGTCGGCCCCGTATCGGTCGACCCTTGCGTCGTCCTCCCTCCCTGTCTCCTGCCAGCGCAAGCGCTCTGGTCGGTCGAGGCTTCAGCGGTGGCTGAGACACGCAATGGCTCGCCAATCGGCCACCACCCAAGTCGCGGCGATTGAGCCCGACGAATCTCTCTACAGCCTGTTCGATCTGTCGACTGGCTCCGTAGAGACTACATCCGAGTGCGGCAGCAGTGATCCAGCGGCGGAGGTCCTGATGGTCAACGGGCCTCGTAGTCCTTCCGACTTCCCCCGCACCGATGGAGGGGACGGCAGAGGCGACCCAGCTCGGGTCCATAAGGAGTATCAACCCGAGCAACTCACTTCGTTGCAAAGAGAAGATCTTCGCCGCCGAAACATGGATGCTCTGCATACTCCTATCGTAGGAGAAACCCTCGAGGCTCGCGCCTTGGAGGACGCGCGTTTGGCCAACTTGGCTGAACGCACTCGACTGGAGAACCTCCCGCGAGCGCTCGACGAGCGCGCACGGCAATGAGTACTAGACTCCAGTCTACGTCAACTCTTTCCGCCGCCGACTCAGGTATACCGAACCCCAATTCAGAATTTAGCAGCTGCTGCCTATATAGCGGAGTTGATTCAGCCCTCTCAATCAGAGGCTGGCAGAGTCTTGATGCAGATTAGAGATTTGCTCCGGGCAGCAGGAGATCAGAATTCAGTTGTATCACAGTCACGCAATAGGATTCACAGTCGATCCGTCGCTGCGAATACAGTTCGGTCGACTCATAGCCCAAGATCACCTCCGCGGCGTGAGGGACATGGGGGTCGAGGTGATCAATATGATGACCGATTGGATCGCGATGATCGGCGTCGAGTGCCCACTCCTTCCCCAAGGGGTGGGTCTTACGCCCCTCAGCAATAAGATGACAGACGCCAGCACAGTGTTGGGCGAAGAGCTCCGGTCGACCCCAGGGAACCAGGCTTTGATGCGAGATCCATTATCGTGCAAGGTCTGGTCGACCGGAACAGAGCTCACTGAGAAGGCCATGACAGAGATGCGCCCACCAGCAGCAGGGTTCATGTTTCAGGACCAGAGTGTTTTAGCAGAGCCATCAGAGCCACAGTGATCCCTCCCAACTTCAGGTTGGCGACTGGTGTGAGTAAGTTCACCGGTGAGTCCAAGCCCGATACTTGGCTTGAGGACTACCGAGTGGCTGTTCAGATTGGCGGTGGCAATGATGAAGTGGCCATGAAACACCTACCACTTATGCTGGAGGGCTCGGCCAGAGCCTGGCTGAATCGATTGGCACCTAGCAGCATTTACACTTGGGAGGATCTTGCTCGAGTGTTTGTCATGACATTTGAAGGAATTTGCAAGCGACCAACAGGTTTGACCGAGCTGCAAGTCTGCGTGCAAAAGTCGAATGAGACCTTGAGAGATTACATCCAGAGGTGGATCACATTGCATCATACAGTGGAGAATGTATCTGATCACCAAGCAGTATATGCCTTCAAGGAAGGCGTTAAGAACAGAGAGTTGAGTATGAAGTTTGGTCGAACCGAAGACATGACCCTAAGTCGAATGATGGAGATTGCCACCAAATATGCCAACGGTGAAGAAGATGATCGACTCCGGAGTGGCAAGTACAAGCCGAGCCAGTCGGAAAAAGGAAACTCCAGTTGGAAGCAGAAGCGAAAAGCCGAACCTGCTGCTCCTGGAGAAGCTTTGGCCGTGACTCAGGGCAAGTTTAAAGGGAAACCCAAAGGATCCTGGAACCCCAAGAAGGTGAAAGACAAGGAAGGAAACGACATGATGGATTTGCCATGCCACATCCACACGAAGAAAGATGAAGAGGGTAACTTCATTTACCCGAAATATACCACTCGCCAGTGCCGGCTCTTAATCCAGCAGTTTCAAGGGAAACAACCCAAGGATAAAGAAAAGGAGTCGGACAAGAATGAGGACAAAGAGGACAGTGATGAAGGATACCCCCATGTCAATTCCACCCTGATGATTTTTGCTGATGTTGAGAGCAAAAGTTGATTGAAAGTTATCAACCAGGAAGTGAATATGGTTGCTCCGACAACACCCACTTATCTGAAGTGGTCTCAGACCGCCATCACATTCGATCTGTCTGATCATCCGACACACATAGCCACCCCTAGGAGGCAAGCTTTGGTGGTCGACCCAGTCGTCGAAGGCACTCGACTGACTAAGGTTCTGATGGACGGTGGCAGCGGACTGAACATATTGTACGCGGAGACGCTGAAGGGAATGGGCATTCCGATGCCCAGACTCAGTTCCAGCAACATGAGTTTCCATGGAGTCATTCCTGGGAAAAAGGCTGAATCACTCGGCCAAATTGCTCTTGATGTAGTTTTCGGTGATTCAAAGCATTTCCGCAAAGAAAAGTTAACATTTGAAATTGTAGATTTCCAGAGTGCTTATCACGCCATTTTAGGCAGGTCAGCTTATGCACGATTCATGGCTCGACCATGTTACGTGTACCTCAAATTGAAGATGCCTGGTCCCAAAGGGGTGATCACCATCACTGGTAATCGGAAAAAGGCAGAAGAGTGCTTTCAGAAGGGCTCAGAGATCGCCGATGCTCAGATGGCAGTGGTAGAGTTACAGGAATACTAGAAAACCACAGATCCGAGTGATTTGTTGCAAGCCAAGAAGCCTGCTACCGAATCAGCGTTTCAGTCGTCTGGTGAGACAAAGCCAATTCACATCCACCCGACCGACCCCAATGCTGCTCCGACTCATATCTCAACAACACTCGACTCCAAATAGGAAGAAGCGCTCATCCAGTTCCTCCATGAGAACTGGGACATCTTCGCATGGAAGCCTGCTGACATGCCGGGTGTTCCTAGGGGGCTGGCTGAGCATCGCCTACGAGTCGACTCAAAGGTAAAACCTATCAAGGAACATCTTCGATGGTCTTCCATCCAAAAGAGAAAGGCCATTGGCGAAGAGGTGGCTCGGCTCCTGGCGGCAGAGTTTATCCGAGAGATTTACCACTCCGAGTGGCTTGCCAATGTTGTCATGGTCCCCAAGAAGGACAAGTCACTTCGCATGTGCATTGATTTCAAACATATCAATCGGGCGTGCCCGAAAGATCATTTTCCTCTCCCTCGCATCGACCAAATTGTCGACTCGACTGCGGGGTGTGAGAGATTATCTTTTTTAGAAGCCTATTCCGGGTACCATCAGATCCGTCTGTACGGACCCGATGAGATCAAAACAGCTTTCATCACTCCATTCGGGTGCTTCTGCTATGTCACCATGCCATTCGGCCTCAAGAATGCCGGAGCCACATTCATGAGGATGATTCAGAAGTGTTTACTCACTCAAATCAGTCGGAATGTGGAAGCGTACATGGATGATATTGTGGTCAAGTCACGGAATGGTTCCGACCTGTTGACTGACCTAGCTGAAACATTTGCCAATCTCAGGAGGTATGATATCAAGCTTAATCCATCAAAGTGCACATTCGGAGTTCCTGGCGGAAAGTTACTCGGTTTTCTCGTTTCTGAACAAGGAATCGATGCCAACCCAGAAAAAGTTAGTACAATACTCTGGATGAAACGCCCTGTCCGTGTGGACGATGTCCATGAGCTTACAGGATGCTTGGCCGCATTAAGTCGATTCATCTCTCGCCTCGGTGAAAAGGCATTGCCTCTTTACCGACTGATGAAGAAGTCAGACAAGTTTGAGTGGACTCCGGAAGCTGATGCAACATTTGCAGAGCTAAAAGCTCTGCTCTCCACCCAGCCGGTGCTTGCTGCCCCAATCAGCAAAGAGCCTTTGTTGCTTTACATTGCAGCCACATGACAAGTTGTTAGTACAGTGCTTACGGTCGAGCGGGAAGAAGAAGGGAAAGCCTTCAAAGTTCAGCGCCCTGTATATTATCTTTCCAAAGTACTGACCCCATCGAAGCAAAGATACCCTCATTATCAGAAGCTTGTTATGGGATTTACATGATCATGAAGAAAGTTACTCATTATTTCTTTGATCATTCCATTACAGTCATCAGCGACGGCCCACTGTCAGAGATTCTGCATCACAGAGATGCAACTGGTTGAGTGGCAAAATGGGCGATTGAACTCCTTCCCCTTGATATCAAGTTTGAGGCCAAGAAAGCCATTAAGTTCCAAGCAGTAGCAGATTTCATCGCCGAATGGATTGAACAACAACAACCGACTCAAGTTCACTCGGAGCACTGGACCATGTTATTTGACGGTTCTAAGATGTTAAATGGTTCCGGTGCTGGGGTAGTATTGGTTTCCCCCCGAAGAGATAAGCTCAGATATGTGCTCCAGATTCACTTTGATTCCTCCAACAATGAAGCAGAATACAAGGCACTTTTGTATGGGGTACATATGGCCATTTCACTTGGCGTCCGTCGCCTTATGGTTTATGGCGACTCAGATTTGGTGGTCAATCAGGTGATGAAGGAGTGGGATGTTAGAAGCCCAGCCATGACTGGATACTGCAATGCAGTGAGAAAGCTTGAAAAGAAATTCGAAGGGCTAGAGCTCCATCATATACCCTGACTAAAGAATCAAGCGGCTGATGATTTGGCAAAGATAGGTTCCAAGAGATAAGCCATTCCCAGTGATGTGTTCCTGGAACATATCCATACTCCATCAGTTCAAGAAGATCCTTTTACTGAAGAAGCTCCGCAGCCAAAAAGTGTCACAGATCCGACTGAAGTAGAAGTTCCAGCGGTGGTCGACCTGATCATGGAAGCATTGGTCATCACTCCCGACTGGACAGTGACGTACATCGCGTATATCTTGAGGAAAGAACTCCCAGAAGATTAAGAAGAGGCTCGACAGATCATCCGCTGATCTAAGGCCTTTACCGTGATAAAGGGACAGTTGTACAGAGAAAGCGCGACTTGAGTTGGACAGAAGTGTATAACGCCAGAAGAAGGTCGGATAATCCTTGACGATATCCACTTGGGGACCTGTGGCCATCATGCATCCTCTCGGACCATTGTGGCTAAAGCATACCGAGCAGGATTTTACTGGCCAAGAGCAAATGAAATGGCAAAGGAAATAGTCGACAAATGTGAAGGATGTCAATTTTACTCCAATATGTCACACAAGACCGCTTCAGCCTTGAAGACCATCCCACTCGTCTGGCCTTTCGCTGTATGGGGATTGGATATGGTTGGTCCACTGAGGACTGGCATAAGCGGCTTCGCTCATGTGCTGGTGGCAGTCGACAAGTTCACTAAGTGGATTGAGGCTAAACCTATCAAGAACCTTCATGCCGGCACTGCTGTCAGCTTCATCAGGGAGTTGATATTCAGATATGGAGTTCCCCATAGCATCATCACTGACAATGGGTCAAACTTCAATTCCGAGGAATTCAGAGCCTTCTGCAAGTCTCAAGGCACACGGGTCGACTATGCTTCAGTTGCTCACCCCGAGTCGAATGGACAGGCAGAACGAGCGAATGGTCTAATTCTCAAAGGGCTGAAACCCCGACTGATGCGTGATATCAAGCACGCAGCTGGAGCATGGGTCGACGAACTTCCATCAGTACTTTGGGAATTAAGGACCACACCTAATCGATCGACTGGGAGAACTCCGTTCTTCTTAGTTTACGGAGCTGAAGCAGTCCTGCCGAGCAACCTACTTCACAATGCACCTCGGGTCGAACTCTACACTGAAGCTGAAGCAGAACAAGCCTGACTGGACGCAGTCAACCTTCTAGAAGAAGAAAGAGAGATGGCCTTGATCCGATCGACCATTTATCAGCAGGACTTGCACCGATTCCATGCCAAAAACGTGAAGAGTCGAGCCTTCCAAGAGGGAGACTTGGTTCTCCGAGTGGATTAGTAGAAGCCACGCAAGCTTGCCCCTACTTGGGAAGGTCCCTTCATCGTCACCAAAGTTCTCCACAATGGGGCGTACCGCCTTTACAATGTTGAGTACCAGAACGACGAGCCCTGAGCGTGGAATGCGGAGCTACTCCACCCCTTTTATACTTAAGTATTCACTCGGATGAGTTGTAATAAAAGTACTTCTGTAGTTTATTTATCAAAGACAAGAGCTTTATAATTTTCCCAGTGATTGTTGTTACTTTTGTCCACATAAAGCAGTCCCCCAGTGGGTGGCTTAGCTGCGACTCCGTTTCGCCTAAGTTTGTAAAAAAAATCCTTACCGAGTGGTAAGCCAGCCTCCCACTCGGGGGCTTAGCTGTGAATCCGTTTCGCCTAAGTTTAAACAAAATCCTACCGAGTGGTAAGCCAGCCTTCCACTCGGAGGCTTAGCTGCAGTCCAAGTACTCGCCTAAGTTCAACAAAATCCTGCCGAGCGGTGAGCCAGCCTCCAACTCGGAGGCTTAGCTGCAGTCTAAGTACTCGCCTAAGTTTAAACAAAATCCTACCGAGTGGTGAGCCAGCCTCCCACTCGGAGGCTTAGCTGCAGTCCAAGTACTCGCCTAAGTTTAAACAAAATCCTGCTGAGTGGTGAGCCAGCCTTCCACTCGGGAGGCTTAGCTGCAGTCCAAGTACTCGCCTAAGTTTAAACAAAATCCTGCCGAGTGGTGAGCCAACCTTCCACTCGGGGGGCTTAGCTGCAGCCTAGTGTTCGCCTAAGTACAAATACAACATGTGCTCCGCAAGGAGGACGAAGCGCAGGTCGACTGCTACCTTCTCCTTCCGAGCTACGCCACAAATACAACGTATGACCCGCAAGGAGGACGAAGTGCAGGTCGACTGTTACCTTCTCCTTCAGAGGTACGCCACAAAAATCATACCGAGTGGAGAGCAAACCTCCCACTCGGGGACTTAGCTACAGCCCAGTGCTCGCCTATGTTTTTGAAAATCCTACCGAGTGGAGAGCAAACCTCCCAGTCGGGGGCTTAGCTGCAGCCCAGTGCTCGCCTAAGTTTTTTGAAAATCCTACCGAGTGGAGAGCAAACCTCCCACTCGGCGGCTTAGCTGCAGCCCAGTGCTCGCCTAAGTTTTTTGAAAATCCTACCGAGTGGAGAGCAAACCTCCCACTCGGCGGCTTAGCTGCAGCCCAGTGCTCGCCTAAGTTTTTGAAAATCCTACCGAGTGGAGAGCAAACCTCCCACTCGGGGGCTTAGCTACAGCCCAGTGCTCACCTAAGTTTTTCAAAATCCTACCGAGTGGAGAGCAAACCTCCCACTCGGGGGGCTTAGCTGTAGCCCAGTGCTCGCCTAAGTATGACGAGGTACAAGTCAATTGCAATTTGTGCTTCATCCCTACCTGCAAAAGTTCATCACAAACACTAAAATATATTCCGAGCGAAGGACAATGATCATTCAAAGGCAAATGCAAACATATTCAACGACAAACACAAGTCCAGATAGCATCCTACAGATCCAGAAGTGCGCAGGCACCAAGCCTGTTAAAGTTTATCGGTTACAAAAACTACTCGGCATTCCGAGGCAAATTTAAGGCATCAAGCATAGAAGTTTTTTACACCTCCTGCGGAGGACTGGAAGGCACAACGAACTCGTCCAGGTCGATTCCATCTGCGATCCGAGTGGCAGCAACAATGAAGGTCTCCATGAAAGATCGAAAGTCATGCTTCTTGGTATTGGCCACCTTGAGAGACGCCAGCTTGTCCTCTCGCGCGTCCTTGCAGTGAACATGAACCAGAGACAGAGCAACATCGGCACCACACCTGGCAGAAGACTTCTTCCATTCTTGCACTCAACTTGGAACTTCTTCCATCAGAGACTCGAGGTCGTTCTGAAGTGTTTCTCCTGGCCAGAGTGTTGTGTCAATGCGCGATGTTGCAAACTTCAGTCTCGCAAGATAGTCGACCACGGCAGCAACGCGAGACTCGAGTCGGAGCACATTCATGGCGGCTTCATCCTTCACAGGAGAGTTGATGGGATCCAAGCCAGTCTCCACTCGACTGGTCTCCTCTTAAAAGTTTTGGCAGAATTCTGTGGATACGATCCAAGGATAAGCTAACATTCCTACAATAAGTCAGTGTTTACCAGTCAGATATAAGGGGTTACCTTCGAGCATGAGGAACAACTTCTTGGCGAGCCCCCCAGATAAACCTCTAAGTCGTTCTTCTTTCCCGCCAGCTCACTAGCCTTATCGCTCAAGGCCAACTTGTCATTTTTCAGTCAACTGGCATACTTGTTGGCTGTGTCGAGAGCAGCTTTCAGACTTGTATTCTCCTCTTCAAGTTTGGCTGATTGAAGCCAACTTTTCTTCTGTGAGTTTGATCTTCTCCGAAGCTACTTTCTGCACCTCAGCGAGATCAAGATCCTTCTTCTTCAGAGAATCCCTTAGTTTGTCTGCAAAATCAAAGTGAGATCAAGCTCGGGAGTGAACAAGGAACAAAGGCAGTCGTCGAGGTTCTCACCAAACATACCTTTTGCCTCCTCCTTCGCCTTCGTGAAGTTCTCCTAGACAAGCTTCAGATCAAGTTCAAGCTGGATATGCTTGTTCTCCAATTCAGTATAACGAGCTGCAAGCTCGCAAGATTTCTATGAAGGATCAATTGACAGACGTCAAAAATAGGTCACTTCTGAGTGACTGAAAGAAAAATCATAGTATTTCTAAGACTACAGCCGAATCAAAACAATAAACTGTAGTCTCGGGGACTACACCCAGTGGGTGCACTCAGCGTGCCCCCACTAGTTTTGTTAGTTCAGGCTGATCAGTCGACCGAAAGAGACAGAAAGGCTAACTACCAACAGTTAGGCACAGTTAAAAAAAAGGCGAAGTATTCTTCAGACCATAGCCAACTACCAGTAGTCGACCACGGTCTCAAGGACTACACCCAGTGGGTGCACTCAGCGTGCCCCCACTGGTTCCATGATTCCATTCGACCAGAACGAGTGAAGAAAGTAAAGGAGAAAAAAAGTTCAAGACATAAATACTACAGTCGACTGCCAGCAGTCCACCGTAGTCTCGGGGACTACACCCAGTGGGTGCACTCAGCGTGCCCCCACTAATCTAGACATTTCAATCGACACACCCAGTGGGTGTATGACAAATACTAAGATCTTCAGAAAGAAAAATTGTCAGGTATCATATCCTAACAGAACAGGCGATGGTCAACTAACCTGGACATTGCTCTGAAGAGCTGAACTTGCATCATAAGCTGCTTGGCTGGCGTCTCGGATCGCCTTCACCTGCTCCATCATGACCCCCGCCTGGCGTATGACTTCCTCCGCAGCACCTGCTTGGTCCTCTGGGAGGTGGTGTCTGGAGAAGAGGGAAGGTGGATCAGCACTCGACAATGGAGGGCAGACACTCGTCAGCGGCACCGCAAAAGACACGGTAGCCCGAGCGACGTTGCTTCCCTCCGGAACCAGTGTCTTAGGTGCTGACGCAACCTGAGAAGTCTTGCCAGCAGACGCTTTCCTGTTCCTCCTTTGTCTCAGTGGCTGCTCATCGTCAACGTCAGGGAGATCAATGATAATGCTAGGTGGAGCTACAGAAAAGATTCAAAGTTAAAAATGAAGATCCGATCGACCGAAAGGGAAACTGCACAGATCATACCAGGATTGGAAGTGGCAGCATCCTCCATTTCTTGATCTTCATGCTTGGCTGAGGTCTCAGAAGTAGTAGCACTGCGATTTCAGAAATTAGTCGGTCAGTGATCGGGTCGACCAAGAATATATCCATGTTAAAAGAGAAAACAAGAGTCACGCCATTACTCGGAAATAGTGGGAATCACCATCTTCATCTTCGGCAGGGCCTTCGCCGGCTTTGATGACGCCGCTCGGGATTGCTTTGGTGCTTTCTTAGTCGGTGCCGGAGAGGTCGTCCGAGGACGCTTGGTCGACTGCACAACAGGCACAGCTCCCTTGCCGCGCTCAACTGCAGGGTCATGGACAAGCTTGGATCGTCTTTCGGAACTGGGAGGCTGGACTTCCTCCTCCTCCTCTTCCTCCTCTTCCTTGTCAGAGCCAGTGTCTTCTTCACCCTCCCCGCCATCCGACTCCCACTCCTCCTGACTTCCGCCTCCGCTTCCTTCCTCCTCTTCGGTCTGAACTTGCGCCCCGTTGGGCATCGAATACAACTCAGTAGTGCTCTGGAAGGCAACAAAACAAGACGAAGGTCAATCGACCGATTTGCAGTAAAATAGGATGAATGAAACAGATTCACAGTCGGAGATAAGTGGTCATACCTTGTGTGGTTCGTACGACTGGTCGAGTGGTGGGATCCTCCTAGCTCCATGAGGGTTATCTTTGTTTCCTGTGATAGCAGTCATCCACCTTTCCAGTGTGACGTCGTTGACCTCCTCTGGGTGGACCCGAGTGGTGTCTTCAGTACCAGAGTACAACCACATCGGGTGACCCCGGTATTGGAGTGATTGGATGCGCCATCGGAGGAAGACCTCCAAAAGGTCCATGCCAGTCACACCGTCGCGAATGAGTTGGACTACACGCTCCATCAACATTTTGACCTAAGCCTTCTCCTCCGGAAGCACTTTCAGAGAAGATGGCTTGTTCACTCGACTCATGGAGAAGGGAGGGAGCTCAGTCGACTGCCCTGGCGTCTACTAGTGTTGGCAATAGAACCAGGTCGACTGCCACCCTCTAACTGACTCGGGAAGGGTCATAGCTGGAAAAGCACTCTTACTCCTCATCTAGACCCCAAGACCCCCACACCTCTGGATTACATGGGTTCTCTCGTCATTTGCATTAGCCTTTTTCACCGTCTGAGAGCGACAAGTGAATATGTGTTTGAAAAGGCCCCAGTGCGGCCGACACCCCAAGAAGTTTTCGCACAAAGACCCGAAAGCGGTGAGATAGGCAATTGTCAGGACCCCGACTCAATGCCACATCGATCTAGCATGTAACACCTCATATCACTTTGCGGCCTCACGCACGGTATTCCCACGGTGTCGCCTTACCTTTGCCCGGGACCGTTTGCGTCTTTTGGCACACATATATGATAGTGTCGCTAGCATCCATATGATAAGGAGCCCAGGCTGACATGGCTAGTCGTAAACCCAAAGTGGCACAAACTTACAGGGACAGGCATCCATGACCCAACATCGAACGTGTCGGTCATCAGCGAGTGAATCCAGGCTGTAGCACTGGGCTAGCAGGACTCGGTGAACCGGGCTGTAGCGGGCTAACAGGACTCCGGTATTCATCGCGTGACATTTCCCCAAAGGGACAGACACAGGAACGAAGAAGGACACATGCCGGCCAACCTAAGTGTTCCGGAGCAGTAGCAAGCTACCATGGCTCAGTGGAAACACTAGGAGACATTTCCCGGTAAGAGAGGCTACTAAAGATAAACAACTAGATAGTCAGATCCCACACATACCAAGCATTTCAATAACATACACACAGTATGCTCGATATGTGCAATACAACATGGCATCACAAAATGACTCTACGACTCAAGTAGTTTATTCAATAGGCTCCGAGGAGCGAGATATTACAAACATGGGTCTCATGACCCAACAATGAGAGCATACAAGTCAAAGCACAAGCGGAAGCTTAACATGTCTGAGTACAGACAACTATAAATGAAAAAGGCTGAGAAGCCTGACTATCTACCAGATCCTGCCGAGGCACAAGATCGTAGCTGAGGTAACAAGCTAAACGTCGAAGTCCACGTGGAACTACTAGTGAGACTGAAGTCTCTCTGCAAAAACATAAATTAAGCAACGTGAGTACAAATGTACCCAGCAAGACTTACATCAGATCTATCTACATATGCATCATTATCAACAAAGGGGATGGTGGAGTTTGACTGCAGCAAGCCAGCTTTGACTCGGTGGCTATCCTGAACTACGACTGCAAGTAACTCTTTTGAGGTGGCGCACACGAGTCCACATATTCACCATATCAATACACCACTATGGATCCGCTCCCCTCTCCCTACGAGAACGCCATCCATAGCACTCACGCTTATCTTGCGTATTTTAGAGTATCCACTTTCACTTGTCTATGAACTATGCAAGGGGTCCAAGTTTCCATATCCGAGGAATCCGGCTATTCGAATAGATAATGATAACCCTGCAGGGGTGTACTTATTCACACATGCTTTCGCCACTTATCGCCATGTACACGTCATGTACCTCGGCAACCTTCAAGTGGAAGCCGGGCGAGGGAGTCGGCCACGACCTGACTAACCGAACAAGTCTCTAGTCCAGGTTTATTGCCTATTCGGGTTCCATCCGCAAGGAGATCCGGCCGGGGTGTCGCTCACGGCCCCAAACGATGTGTGCAGGGTTCCCAAGCCCACCTCGACGGGTGGATCTACGCTTGGTACACCGTGCCACTATGCCTAGTCTGTCCCAAGCCCACCTGTACCGGGTGCCACTTGGTAGACTACTAACACTACCTACAAACACCAGAAACTAGTTCCAACTCCTGGACAGAGATCAAGTTGATTAATAAGTCGAGAGAGCTTGGAGCGCCCGGAGCTCAATGTGTGGTAGTAACTGATCATGGATCACAAACACAGAACTCAGTTCCTGAGGACGGCTGCAATGAGACAACCCACCATGTACTCCTACATGGCCTCTCACCGCTATCTTTACCAAATCGTGTTCACACACTTAGTTCACACACAGTAGGACATGTTCACACACCTCTGATTCATCCCCGATGAATCAGACCTGACTCAACTCTAAGCAGTAGCAGGCATGACAAACAAACATGAATGAGTAGGCACAACAGGGCTCAAACAACTCCTACTCATGCTAGTGGGTTTCATCTATTTACTGTGGAATGACAGGTCATGCAAAGGATAAAGGGGTTCAGCTACCGCAGCAAGTAACAAATATGTCGTTGTTGTCCTAATGCAGTAAAAGAGAGCAGGAGCGAGAGAGTGGGATTTTATCGGAATGAACAAGGGGGTTTTGCTTGCCTGGCACTTCTGAAGATAACATTGAGTCTTCATCAGTGTCAACGATCACAACATTGGAACATCGTCTATCGGGAGGGAACAGATACCGGCAACAAGGAAGAAATACAATCAATGCAATGCACAATATGATGCATGCTCATGACATGGCAATATGAATGTGTTTTGAGCTAATGCAACTAGCAACAGATTAAATGAAGTTGGTTTGAATACAAGATTCAAATTCAAACTCCATATGTGATTATTCAAATGCCATTTAATTGATTTGTGCTAAACAGCAGCTATAAGTTGTTCTAACATGCATGAAAATGGTACAGATGGATTCCTTGAATTTTTCTGATCATTTTTCATATATAATTTATTTAATTTGGAGTTACGGTTGAATTTCTATGAATTTTAGAAGTTTAGAATATTTTCTGAAATAAATAAATCATTTCTTGATTTACTTTAATTCCAGAAATACTTTACTGCGTCAGCATGACGTTGGCATGACGTCAGCAGGTCAACAGGGGCTGGTCCGGGTCAAACCTGACCAGTGGGACCCACTGGTCAGTGACTTAGGTGACTAACAGAGTTAATTAACTGTAACTAACTTGGTTAGCCGGGCGGGGCCCGCATGTCAGTGAGACAGAGGCTTAATTAAAATTATTTATTAATTAATTTAATTAGTACTAATCCTAATTAACTAACAGGGCTGGGCCCCACCTGTCATTGAGTCAGGGGCGTCCAACTGGGGTCAAACCCGCCGGACTTGGTCCACGGCTCGTCGCCGGTGAAGCTCGAGACGGCGGAGGGGGTCGGAATTCCTCCTCCGGCGACCAAATGGCCGGCGGAGGGCATCTACGTGACGCTGAGGATCCCGCGCGTCGAGTGGTGCGGTCAGATATGTCGGGGGTGATCTATATCGACGTCGGCGAGCTCAAAGGCGGCGGCCGAAGTTCGGGCAACAGCGGAGATGGCGCTATAGGGCATGGCAGGGAGCACCCGTGGGTGTTTTCGGGTTCGCAGGAGCGCGATGAGCACGCTGGTGGGCTCGGGAGCGAGCTGCGGTGGCTGTGGCCACGGCCACGCCATGGCCGACGGCGGGATGCTTCGGTCATGGTTGGGGATCGGGGCTAGAGCTCGCGAAGGACGACGAGGAAAGGGGGAATCGGGTCAAAGGCTCACCGTGGAGCTGCAGGGATGGTTAGTGGGCTCGGGGGCGCGCTGGAGTGGCCGAATCGACAGAGAAGGGCGCCGGGGCCGAAGCTTGAAGACGATGACGATGGAGGCTGCTCGGGGCCCTTCTGGTCGCGTGAGACGACGAGGAGGACGAGGGCGGAACAGCGGAGCTCGGGAGCGCGTCGGAGAGGAGAGGGGGTGGCGGTGGCCGCGAGGGAGCTCGTCGGCGGCGACGGCTGCGTTCGGGCGAGTGAGAGAGAGGAAGCAGAGGAGAGGGATGAGCTCGAGGGGGTGAGCGAGAGGGACCAGGGGGCTGCGTGGCGATGCTAGAAGGCCGTGGCGTTGCGGTGGAAGCAGGAGGTGGCCGAGGCACCGTCGGCGCCCGTCGGCCACACGCGCTGCCTACTGGCGCGGGGAAGACGACAGGAGGAGGTGGGCTGGGCCGCGCTGGGCTGGTCCTGTTGGCCACCAGGTAAGTGGCTGGGCTGGCAGGTAAGTCTTCTGCTCCTTTTTTAATTTTTCTGTTCTGTTTTATTTTTATTTAATCTTTTGCCACTGTTTTGAATTTAAAAATAACTCAAACAATGCCAAAAGCTCCTCTGAATATTTTTATTTTGCTAGATGGACTTTTCCAAAAGCTCATAAAATATTTCAGGGGTATTTGAAATTATATTCTAGTTATATGAATATAATTCAAATTCAAATAGCTAATGATTTAAATTCAAAGTCCCAAAAATAAATCCTTAAAAATGTTCAATATTTTGGTTGGGACCAGAACCCTTGCCAAAAATTATCAAACATTTAAGAAGAACATTTTGGAACAATGAATGAGATTTTAGGGTTTTTGCCCGTCTTTTATTTAGGATTTTGAGGCTTCCAATTTTCCTCAGTTCAAGTTTCAAAAATTTAAACATGATGCACAGATGGAAGCAAGCCTAGGGCAGGCCAGAACTAGGGATGTGACAACTCACCCCCACTAAACAAGAATCTCGACCCCAGATTCGAGTGTAGGGTAAGACGAAGGGGAAACGCAAACTAGTATAATCTTCATGATCCAGGGTGCACTTCAAATGAACGTTAATTTGAACACCATCTTTGTCTTGTCGTCTTGCTCTGAGAACTCCAGCTAATCATGACAAGAAGAGGAAAGGAAAACTCTAGAAGGATCGATCTTCTCGAAGGTCGAACAACTCAGGATTAACTCTCGGAATGTGACATAGCAACATCTCTCGAGCTGAGAGACGAAGCATACCTCTAGAGGGGTGGAGTGGAGCAGATGACGAGGTTCACTAGGTAGACAACAATTCCAGACTTAAGAATGTGGTGATCGGTTGTCAACGTAGCGAGGAGTTGAATTGCCATGATACCACAACGAGGCACCTTAGGGATGGTGACTCGTAGAAATATCCCCTTAAGTGGCAAAAAGAATTACCTTTGATATAGAGATCATTGAGACTCTCTATATCAGCCTAAGGCAAATCACAGCAATTGATTGGCGGGGTGCAAAGGAATGGTACACCCGGACTAGAATGGATGATGTGGACTACCTTGTTGAAGACAACGCAATGGATGATTTTTGCTTATCACCGGAAATGGATGAGACCCATGGTAGAACCACTTTTGAAAATGATCCTGATCAGTAATTACTGAGAAGGGTAATCCAGAGTAGGGTGGCACAATGGCGGTGCAAGCTGGGAACAAAATGCAAATGCTGGGAATGATTCTGGTAACTGGGGAAGAACCCAACAATAGAGAGTGAATTCACTGTTTGAAAAGTCATAGCATTGACGAGGGAACTGAGAGCATCCCAGTTAGTGTCGATGATAACACCTAGCGCTTGTGCGTGCTCTCAAGAACTTGAGCATTTCCATAATCATCAGGGTTTTACCAACATCCATGTCAAGGGTGCTGACAACACAACATACTACCATGATGACCAGCGATGGACAATGCAGATGCAAAGGAGGATAACACTTTCTCATATTTCACCTTAGCGAGGCCAAGGGGACGAAATCTGGATGATCGACCGAGAGACATTTAGCACTCCGCTTCTAATGTTCTCCTTGATGTGCTAGCGTATCCCATTCATTGAAATGGTTTGGTATCGAGAACATCAAGTAAAAGGTCAGACTTCAGAAGCAATAGAATCCATAAGGAACAGCTAGGGAGTAAATCCTACGAAGTCCTTATGGGAAGGTGGCCAACTTTCTCAATCAAGATACTACAATAATAGGTCTTCCGGCTGGGTGTGTTGGCCATGACATCCACTTTACCGGTTATCGAGGGATCAGTATTATAGTTCTTGGGAAATGTTCCAACCATCATATCTGCCTGAGATTCAGATCTGGTTGGTGTCAAGATATTCCAGACTCATCGAGTCTAGGAAGAAAAAGAAAGTTTGCAACACAATTCGACGAGATGACGTTGCGAGAATCTCGGGAGATGAACTACGATAGCAAGCTCCAAAACATGAGCTGGTTCTGCTACACATGTGTGAACACGCTGTCACAGACAAACATGAACACATGGTAGTCTTATAATAAAACACTACCGAGTTCAGGGGGGAAACCATCATCGAGGATATCGAAGTCTTGTGCACTTAAATTAGACTTCTTTACCTGGAACAAGTCAATCAGTGGCTTGGTGTGCTAAGAACACATATAGAATGGAGGCGGCCAACCTACCAAACCATAGAATACTTTGCACATATGCATGACCAACTTGGGATGATTCCAGAGGAGCAAAAACAAACTTTCTCGAATTCACAGCGGCAACTTACATCAAATGCACGTGAATCAAAGGAAGTCACTTCTTTCATCCAACATACACTTCGTGAACAGGGCATGAAGAAAATGCTTATACAAGTTTCCAACAATAGCTTAATGTTCAACAGAATCATGGAGGAGATAAGGATGTTGTCAATGGGCTCAACAACAATTCATCCGGGTTTCCTTATTAGTGGAATTCCACAATTACGTGAACAAGGTGATAGCATTGGTCAGACCCAAAAGACATAATGGTGTATGCTCGAGGAAAAACCACGAGTAAGACAACATTACGAATATCGTTGGTTCTGATTTTGATTTGACGATAGCCCATGCTCAATCAAAGGTTTGGGTAAGATAATAGATCCAACAATTGATCACAAAGACCAATTGATGAAGATATCATCTTTCTTCAACACACACACACACACAAAAAGATATCCCTTAACATGAACTAAGTCAGGCAAGCTTTTATCTTCCAACTCTCCAAGTTGTTGTTTAGCTTGACCAACTAGCTCAGGGGTATCCCACACAGATTCTTGGAGAAGGGGTGGTTTACAAGGAACCAACTTGATCACGAACTCAACATAGCGGTCAGGTGACAACCTGGTAATACTTCCGAGAAGATATACGGAAAATCACGAACCACCGATATGTTACTAAGCTCGAGAACAATCTTGCTTTTCAGGGCAAGACGATATGATCAAATGAGCGAGGACTTAACAAAATCCTATCTCATCAATCGAGGAGTGCACCAGGAAAATGGACTAGGTAGCACGATCAGCCTTAGGGTGATGATTCAATAGTCAACTCGCTAAGGATGACGTTATTGTCCATTTAACTACCAAGCAACGGAGTTGCTAGGAGTATTGATTTCACACATCATAGTTCACTTGTCGGCACTCCGGTTGCAACAACACAGAAGCGAGAAATGAAAATGATGGCGAGAAGTATCACTACGTCAAGAATTCACAAGGGCTGGAGCAATTCCCATGAAAATCCTGACATAAAGGGGGTGATACTCCAGGGTAGAACAGAATCAAAAGTTGGATTGTATCTGATTTGCGGAAAACAACTTCTTTGACCCAATCCTGGAAATGGAAAAGGGTACTGGAGTTTGTTTCTCCTAGTCACTCTGGAATAGAATGGCTTGATGGACCACAAGAGTAATAGGCCTCGATACACGAATGCACGCATACTCTTGACTATCGATTGATAGGCGAGGGTCAGAATGCAAGTAAAGAGAACAACTCAAGGGAACATATAATTTTCTGAGTTGTGGATGCATAGATTAGTATGTCGAACCAAGTTCAACATGTTTCTTCCGGATAACCCATGCAGAGAGGTAGGACTGGCAGAGCCACAATATATAATGGAGAACTCCTCAAGAGTACTCTAATTGTGATCTTTTGATCCAATAAACATCTGCCATAAAGTGGTTCATAGTATTTGGAAGAAGGAAATACCACGAACTTCGAGGACTATCGCAAAGTTACTAATATCCTAAAGGAACTAGCAAACACTATCGACATGAAGTAAGTAGGGTGAATCTCGGGTTTAAGAACCCCGGAATGGAATACCTACTAACTAAGTGGCATCAAGGGATGCTTACCAGAATGATGGCCAGAATCATCACACTGGGACACAATCATGGCTAAATTACTAGATGATCCCCTAAGACACCTAGGGTCATAATACCAGCTCCAACATATATGTCAAGGCAATAAAGTACCTCAACTCACTGATTAGTGTGCTTAATCTGGCCCAAAAGGACATCAGGAACGGAAGGAAGGGATTTGCAAATGCATCAGACTGTTTAGAAACCTGGGATGACTCGGACAACATAACGGCTGTAAATGCTCAAAAAGATTTGAGACATTCACAAAAATGGTGGCATAACCACTCGATCATCAAAATATCAAAGTTCTGAGATCAATAGTTAACATACGGAAGCAGCAGGAACTTAAGTGAGACTTAAATCCAACAATCTTATAAGTCTACGGATTAGTAACACGTGATCCTGATAGAAAGAAGAGAAAGCCTAGTTTCTTAACCCCGTAGGAAAAATAAGATGACTCAGATCAGAAGGGCATAAGGTATAAGGAGTAAAGAGAGCCTTACGTTCCATCCCACAATCAATTCCCCTATATAACTAAAGAATTTCTAGACTCAACTTCGACCAGTTTGGCTTGGTAATCCTACAGGCAGTCAAGCTCTGATACCAACGCTGTCAGGACCCCGACTCAATGCCACATCGATCTAGCATGTAACACCTCATATCACTTTGCGGCCTCACGCACGGTATTCCCACGGTGTCGCCTTACCTTTGCCCGGGACCGTTTGCGTCTTTTGGCACACGTATATGATAGTGTCGCTAGCATCCATATGATAAGGAGCCCGGGCTGACATGGCTAGTCGTAAACCCAAAGTGGCACAAACTTACAGGGACAGGCATCCATGACCCAACATCGAACGTGTCGGTCATCAGCGAGTGAATCCAGGCTGTAGCACTGGGCTAGCAGGACTCCGGTGAACCGGGCTGTAGCGGGCTAACAGGACTCCGGTATTCATCGCGTGACATTTCCCCGAAGGGACAGACACAGGAACGAAGAAGGACACATGCCGGCCAACCTAAGTGTTCCGGAGCAGTAGCAAGCTACCATGGCTCAGTGGAAACACTAGGAGACATTTCCCGGTAAGAGAGGCTACTAAAGATAAACAACTAGATAGTCAGATCCCACACATACCAAGCATTTCAATAACATACACACAGTATGCTCGATATGTGCAATACAACATGGCATCACAAAATGACTCTACGACTCAAGTAGTTTATTCAATAGGCTCCGAGGAGCGAGATATTACAAACATGGGTCTCATGACCCAACAATCAGAGCATACAAGTCAAAGCACAAGCGGAAGCTTAACATGTCTGAGTACAGACAACTATAAATGAAAAAGGCTGAGAAGCCTGACTATCTACCAGATCCTGCCGAGGCACAAGATCGTAGCTGAGGTAACAAGCTAAACGTCGAAGTCCACGTGGAACTACTAGTGAGACTGAAGTCTCTCTGCAAAAACATAAAATTAAGCAACGTGAGTACAAATGTACCCAGCAAGACATACATCAGATCTATCTACATATGCATCATTATCAACAAAGGGGATGGTGGAGTTTGACTGCAGCAAGCCAGCTTTGACTCGGTGGCTATCCTGAACTACGACTGCAAGTAACTCTTTTGAGGTGGCGCACACGAGTCCACATATTCACCATATCAATACACCACTATGGATCCGCTCCCGTCTCCCTACGAGAACGCCATCCATAGCACTCACGCTTATCTTGCGTATTTTAGAGTATCCACTTTCACTTGTCTATGAACTATGCAAGGGGTCCAAGTTTCCATATCCGAGGAATCCGGCTATTCGAATAGATAATGATAACCCTGCAGGGGTGTACTTCTTCACACATGCTTTCGCCACTTATCGCCCTGTACACGTCATGTACCTCGGCAACCTTCAAGTGGAAGCCGGGCGAGGGAGTCGGCCACGACCTGACTAACCGAACAAGTCTCTAGTCCAGGTTTATCGCCTATTCGGGTTCCATCCGCAAGGAGATCCGGCCGGGGTGTCGCTCACGGCCCCAAACGATGTGTGCAGGGTTCCCAAGCCCACCTCGACGGGTGGATCTACGCTTGGTACAACGTGCCACTGTGCCTAGTCTGTCCCAAGCCCACCTGTACCGGGTGCCACTTGGTAGACTACTAACACTACCTACAAACACCAGAAACTAGTTCCAACTCCTAGACAGAGATCAAGTTGATTAATAAGTCGAGAGAGCTTGGAGCGCCCGGAGCTCAATGTGTGGTAGTAATTGATCATGGATCACAAACACAGAACTCAGTTCCTGAGGACGGCTGCAATGAGACAACCCACCATGTACTCCTACATGGCCTCTCACCGCTATCTTTACCAAATCGTGTTCACACACTTAGTTCACACACAGTAGGACATGTTCACACACCTCTGATTCATCCCCGATGAATCAGACCTGACTCAACTCTAAGCAGTAGCAGGCATGACAAACAAACATGAATGAGTAGGCACAACAGGGCTCAAACAACTCCTACTCATGCTAGTGGGTTTCATCTATTTACTGTGGAATGACAGGTCATGCAAAGGATAAAGGGGTTCAGCTACCGCAGCAAGTAACAAATATGTCGTTGTTGTCCTAATGCAGTAAAAGAGAGCAGGAGCGAGAGAGTGGGATTTTATCGGAATGAACAAGGGGGTTTTGCTTGCCTGGCACTTCTGAAGATAACATTGAGTCTTCATCAGTGTCAACGATCACAACGTCGGAACATCGTCTATCGGGAGGGAACAGATACCGGCAACAAGGAAGAAATACAATCAATGCAATGCACAATATGATGCATGCTCATGACATGGCAATATGAATGTGTTTTGAGCTAATGCAACTAGCAACAGATTAAATGAAGTTGGTTTGAATACAAGATTCAAATTCAAACTCCATATGTGATTATTCAAATGCCATTTAATTGATTTGTGCTAAACAGCAGTTATAAGTTGTTCTGACATGCATGAAAATGGTACAGATGGATTCCTTGAATTTTTCTGATAATTTTTCATATATAATTTATTTAATTTGGAGTTACGGTTGAATTTCTATGAATTTTAGAAGTTTAGAATATTTTCTGAAATAAATAAATCATTTCTTGATTTACTTTAATTCCAGAAATACTTTACTGCGTCAGCATGACGTTGGCATGACGTCAGCAGGTCAACAGGGGCTGGTCCGGGTCAAACCTGACCAGTGGGACCCACTGGTCAGTGACTTAGGTGACTAATAGAGTTAATTAACTCTAACTAACTTGGTTAGCCGGGCGGGGCCCGCATGTCAGTGAGACAGAGGCTTAATTAAAATTATTTATTAATTAATTTTATTAGTACTAATCCTAATTAACTAACAGGGCTGGGCCCCACCTGTCATTGAGTCAGGGGCGTCCAACTGGGGTCAAACCCGCCGGACTTGGTCCACGGCTCGTCGCCGGTGAAGCCCGAGACGGCGGAGGGGGTCGGAATTCCTCCTCCGACGACCAAATGGCCGGCGGAGGGCATCTACGTGACGCTGAGGATCCCGCGCGTCGAGTTGTGTGGTCAGATATGTCGGGTGCGATCTATATCGACGGCGGCGAGCTCAAAGGCGGCGGCCGAAGTTCGGGCAACAGCGGAGATGGCGCTATAGGGCATGGCAGGGAGCACCCGTGGGTGTTTTCGGGTTTGCAGGAGCGCGGTGAGCACGCTGGTGGGCTCGGGAGCGAGCTGCGGTGGCTATGGCCACGGCCACGCCATGGCCGGCGGCGGGATGCTTCGGTCATGGTTGGGGATCAGGGCTAGAGCTCGCGAAGGACGATGAGGAAACGGGGAATCGGGTCAAAGGCTCACCGCGGAGCTGCAGGGATGGTTAGTGGGCTCGGGGGCGCGCCGGAGTGGCCGAATCGACGGAGAAGGGCGTCGGGGCCGAAGCTTGAAGACGATGACGATGGCGGCTGCTCGGGGCCCTTCTGGTCGCGTGAGACGACAAGGAGGACGAGGGCGGAACAACGAAGCTCGGGAGCGCATCGGAGAGGAGAGGGGGTGGCGGTGGCCGCGAGGGAGCTCGTCGGCGGCGACGGCTGCGTTCGGGCGAGTGAGAGAGAGGAAGCAGAGGAGAGGGATGAGCTCGAGGGGGTGAGCGAGAGGGACCAGGGGGCTGCGTGGCGATGCTAGAAGGCCCTGGCGTTGCGGTGGAAGCAGGAGGTGGCCGGGGAAGCAGGAGGTGGCCGAGGCACCGTCGGCGCCCGTCGGCCACGCGCGCTGCCTACTTGCGCGGGGAAGACGACAGGAGGAGGTGGGCTGGGCCGCGCTGGGCCGGTCCTGTTGGCCACCAGGTAAGTGGCTGGGCTGCCAGGTAAGTCTTCTGCTCCTTTTTTAATTTTTCTGTTCTGTTTTATTTTTATTTAATCTTTTGCCACTGTTTTGAATTTAAAAATAACTCAAACAATGCCAAAAGCTCCTCTGAATATTTTTATTTTGCTAGATGGACTTTTCCAAAAGCTCATAAAATATTTCAGGGGTATTTGAAATTATATTCTAGTTATATGAATATAATTCAAATTCAAATAGCTAATGATTTAAATTCAAAGTCCCAAAAATAAATCCTTAAAAATGTTCAATATTTTGGTTGGGACTAGAACCCTTGCCAAAAATTATCAAACATTTAAGAAGAACATTTTGGAACAATGAATGAGATTTTAGGGTTTTTGCCCTTCTTTTATTTAGGATTTTGAGGCTTCCAATTTTCCTCAGTTCAAGTTTCAAAAATTTAAACATGATGCACAGATGGAAGCAAGCCTAGGGCAGGCCAGAACTAGGGATGTGACAGCAATGGAGTTGGGTGCGAAGTGATGGAGTTGTGCCCCAAAGAAGTTCAGAAACCCCCGAAAGAAAAGATTCAGCGGCAGAGAAAACCCACGATCGACATGGGTGGCTAAGAGGACACAGTCACCCTCCTGAGGCTGAGGCTGCCACTCCGTCCCCGGAAGCCTTGCTGACCCGTGGGAGATCAGCCCTTTGTTGGCCAGGTCATCGAGGTCCTTCTGAGTGATGGTCGAGCGGATCCAATCTCCCTGGATCCAGCCTTGCGGCAGGCTGGACCGCGACGAAGAGCCGCCCCGACTGGTCGCTCTCCCCTTCGCCTTCGTCGTCGCCTTCTTCGCCCGCTCCAAAGCCGACGTCTTCTCCTTCACCATTGTCGCCGGTGAAGCAGGCACGGAGCAGCAGCACGGAGTAGGTGGCGAGCAAAGCAAATGAATCTAAAGACGGAGGAGGGGAAAATGAGGGCGCACTGTTCAAAAACCCTCGCCCCGTGCCTTATATGGAGTCGCTCCCGAGTGGCTGACTGGTAGGCCCAGACAATCCTGTCAAATCCCACAACAGTCGCACGTGCGATACGTGGCGAGAAAGGCAGCGCAGAGATCGAGGCATCTTCGCCTTATCCCGTCCGAATACTGCGGCCTTCCCCGCTTCGCGTGTTTCCCAAAATTTGGATCCCGCTAAATCCGCTAACGGTAGAGCAACTTGTCAGATGGCAGATCTCCTCCGATCCGCCGCTCGGAAATCTCCAAGTTCCTAAAGTTCATTCGGCAGATGTAAAGGATGGATCAAGGCGACTGAAAGAGAAGTTGACCACGTCACTAAAAAGTCATTGATCCTGAGTAAGACGCTCTCATAGCACAAAAACATGTCGGAAAGATTATCAACTCCTTCCTCACTCAAAACTCGATCCATTCGGGGGCTAATGATGAAGTCATATACCTAGGGTAGGGTCATGGACCTGTCCAAGATACCCTCCCCAAGGACATCTTTAGCAGAAGCTGCCCTCCAGTCGACTTGGAAGGATTCCACTCGACGAACTCAAGACACTCGACCATGAAGACTCACTCGACCACCAGGAGATCTAGAGCTACTCTCTATCCAAAACGGTCTATAATTAAGTAGTCTTTATGGTCATGATGACACTTTATGTAAGGCGTTACTAGTAACGCCAGGCCTTAATGTACTTTAAACCCTCCGCTACGTGGGCTGGCTGGGGTCTTGGCATCCTCTATATAAGCCACCCCCCTCCACTGGCAGAAGGGTTCGCACCCGTGTATCTCATACGCATATAATCCAGTCGACCGCCTCCGGGCTCCGAGACATAGGGTTGTTCCTTCCTCCGAGAAGGGCCTGAACTCGTAAACCTCTTGCGTATACAACTACTCCATAGCTAGGATCTTGCCTCTCCATTCCTACCCCCCTATTCTACTGTCATACTTAGAACCACGACACCGCGAGATCCCATCTTGGAGCCTTCGCCGGCGCTCTGTTGGAGGGGGAATCGACCATGGAGGGGCCCTACATCATCTCCAAGGCATCTCCTATGAGTTGTGAGTAGTTTACCACAGACCTTCGGGTCCATAGTTATTAGCTAGATTGCTTCTCTCTCTTTGAATCTCAATACAAAGTTCTCCTCGATCTTCTTGGAGATCTATTCGATGTAACTCTTTTGCGGTGTGTTTGTCGAGATCCGATGAATTGTCGGTTTATGATCAAGTTTATCTATGAGAAATATTTGAATCTCCTCTGATTTCTTTTATGTGTGATTAAGTTATCTTTGCAAGTCTCTTCGAATTATAAGTTTGGTTTGGCCTACTAGATTGATCTTTCTTGCAATGGGAGAAGTGCTTAGCTTTGGGTTCAATCTTGTGGTGTTCTTTCCCAGTGACAGCAGGAGCAGCAAGGCACGTATTGTATTGTTGCCATCGAGGATAAAAAGATGGGGTTTATATCATATTGCATGAGTTTATCCCTCTACATCATGTCATTTTTCTTAATGCGTTACTCTGTTCTTCATGAACTTAATACTCTAGATGCAAGCAGGAGTCGGTCGATGTGTGGAGTAATAGTAGTAGATGGAGAATCATTTCTATCTACTTGTCACGGATGTGATGCCTATATACATGATCATGCCTAGATAATCTCATAACTATGCACTTTTCTATCAATTGCTCGACAGTAATTTGTCCACCCATTGTAATACTTATGCTATCTCGAGAGAAGCCACTAGTGAAACCTATGGCCCCCGGGTCTATCTTTGATCATATAAGTTTCCATCTACTTTTATTTGCTTCTTTACTTTTCCATCTATATCATATAAGTACCAAAATATTTGTCTTATCATATTATCTCTATCAGATCTCACTTTCGCAAGTTACCATGAAGGGATTGACAACCCCTTTATCACGTTGGTTGCAAGGTTCTTGTTTGTTTGTGTAGGTGCGTGGGACTTTTGCGGCGCCTCCTACTGGATTGATACCTTGGTTCTAAAAACCTGAGGGAAATACTTACACTACTTTGCTGCATCACCCTTTCCTCTTCAAGGAAAACCAATGGAAGCTGAAGACGTAGCATATACCTGACATGAACATAATAGTATGTATATAATTTGAGTATATCATCATCATGAACATAATAAAAATAAACCCGGTTAACACAAATATATATAATGTTTTTGTATCATCATCATGTCCGGGGTCGATCGAGGTGTCAGGGAGTCGAGGTGTCGGGGTCGGGGTGTGCTGTTGATGTATACTACACAACCTTCTTCTTGTAGACGATTTTGGGCCTGCAAGTGCACAGGTTTGTAGGACAGTAGCAAATTTCCCTCAAGTGGATTACCTAAGGTTTATCAATCCGTGGGAGGCGTAGGATGAAGATGGTCTCTCTCAAGCAACCCTGCAACCAAATAACAAAGAGTCTCTTGTGTCCACAACACACCCAATACAATGGTAAATTGTATAAGTGCACTAGTTCGGTGAAGAGATGGTGATACAAGTGCGATATGGATGGTAGATATAGGTTTTTGTCATTTGAAAATATAAAAACAGCAAGGTAACTAATGATAAAAGTGAGCATAAATGGTATTGCAATGGTAGGAAACAAGGCATAGGGTTCATACTTTCACTAGTGCAAGTTCTCTCAACAATAATAACATAATTGTATCATATAACTATCACTCAACATGCAACAAAGAGTCACTCCAAAGCCACTAATAGCAGAGAACAAATGAAGATATTATGGTAGGGTACGAAACCAACTAAAAGTTATCCTTGCTGTTCTATCTATTCAAGAGTCTGTAGTAAAATAACATGAAGCTATTCTTTCCATTCAATCTATCATAGAGTTCATACTAGAATAACACCTTAATACCCAAATCAACCAAAACCCTAATGTCACCTAGATACTCCATTGTCACCTCAAGTATCCGTGGGCATGATTATACGATATGCATCACACAATCTCAGATTCATCTATTCAACCAACACAAAGTACTTCAAAAAGTGCCCCAAAGTTTCTAACGGAGAGTCAAGACGAAAACATGTGCCAACCCCTATGCATAGGTTCATGGGCGAAACTCGCAAGTTGATCACCAAAACATACATTAAGTGGATCACGTGATATCCCATTGTCACCACAGATAAGCACAGCAAGACATACGTCAAGTGTTCTCAAATCCATAAAGACTCAATCCGATAAGATAACTTCAAAGGGAAAACTCAATTCATCACAAGAGAGTAGAGGGGGAGAAACATCATAAGATCCAACTATAATAGCAAAGCTCGCGATACATCAAGATCGTGCCATAGAGAGAACACGAGAGAGAGAGATCAAACACATAGCTACTGGTACATACCCTCAGCCCCGAGGGTGAACTACTCCCTCCTCGTCATGGAGAGCGTCCGGATGATGAAGATGGCCACCGGTGATGGATCCCCCCTCCGGCAGGGTGCCGGTACGGGCTCTTGAGAGGTTTTTGGTGGCTACATAGGCCTGCAGCGATGGAACTCCCAATCTATCTTCGTATTCGATGGTTTTTGGGTATATGGGAATATATAGGCGAAAGAAGTCGGTCAGGGGAGCCATGAGGGGCCCACGAGATAGGGAGAGCGCCCAGGGGGGTGGGCGCGCCCTCCTATCTCCTGGCCTCCTCGAAGCTTCTCTGGCTTGTACTCCAAGTCTCCCGGATCACGTTCATTCCAAAAATCACGCTGCCGAAGGTTTCATTCCGTTTGGACTCCGTGTGATATTCCTTTTCTTCAAAACACTGAAATAGGCAAGAAAACAACAATATGGGTTGGGCCTCCAATTAGTAGGTTAGTCCCAAAAATGATATACAAGTGTAAAGTAAAGCCCATAAACATCCAAAACTGGTAATATAATAGCATGGAACAATAAAAAATTATAGATACGTTGCAGACGTATGAAGCATTCCAAGCTTAATTCCTTCTCGTCCTTGAGTAGGTAAATGATAAAAACAAAAATTTTGATGTGGAATGCTACCTAGCATAATTCTCAATATAATTTTCTTTATTGTGGCATGAATGTTCAGATCCAAATGATTCAAAATAAAAGTTCATATTGATAAAAGAAATAGTAATACTTCAAGCATACTAATCAAAGCAATCATGTCTTCTCAAAATAACATGGCTAAAGAAAGTTCATCCCTACAAAATCATATAGTTAGGCTATGCTTCATTTTCGTCACACAAAAATGTTCCCAAATTCTAAACCCCGGTGACAAGCCAAGCAATTGTTTCGTACTTAAATAATCTTAAAAAATTCAACTTTCACTCAATACATGAGCGTGATCCATGGATATAGCACTATGGGTGGAATAGAATATGATGATGGGGATTGTGTGGAGAAGACAAAAAAGGAGAAAGTCTCACATTGACGAGGATAATCAATGGGCTATGGAGATGCGCATCAATTGATGTCAACATGAGGAGTAGGGATTGCCATGCAACGGATGCACTAGAACTATATAAATGAATGAAAGCTCAACAAAAGAAAACTAGTGGGTGTGCATCCAACTCGCTTGCTCATGAAGACCTAGGACATTTGAGGAAGCCCATCGTAGGAATATACAAGCCAAGTTCTATAATGAAAAATTCCCACTAGTATATGAAAGTTACAACATATGAGACTCTCTATATGAAAAACATGGTACTACTTTGAAGCACAATATATGAGACTCGCTATATAAAGGACATGGAGATACTTTGAAGCACAAGCGCGGAAAAAGAGATAGTAACATTGCCCCTTTTTATTTATTTTCTTTTTTCTGTTTTTCTTTTTTGGGGACAATGCTCTAATAATGATCATCATCACACTTTTATTGTTTACAACATATGAATTACAAATCGAAACTAGAACAAGATATGACTCTATATGAGTGCCTCCGGCGGTGTACCGGGATGGTGCAATGAATCAAGAGTGACATGTATGAAAAATTATGCATGGTGGCTTTGCCACAAATACGATGTTAACTACATGATCATGCAATGGCAATATGACAAAAGTAATGTATGCCATGATGATAAATGGAACGGTGGAAAGTTGCATGGCAATATTATCTCGGAATGGCTATGGAAATGCAATAATGGGTAGGTATGGTGGCTTTTTTGAGGAGAATATAAGGAGGTTTATGTGTGATAGAGCGTATCGTATCATGGGGTTTGGATGCACCAGCGAAGTTTGCACCAACTCTCAAGGTGAGAAAGGGCAATGCACGGTACCGAAGAGGCTAGCAATGGTGGAAAGGTAAAAGTGCCTATAATCCATGGAGTCAACATTAGTCAAAAGAACTCATATACTTATTGCAAAAATTTAGAAGTCATCAAAAACCAAGCACTACGCGCATGCTCCTAGAGGGATAGATTGGTAGGAAAAGACCATCACTCGTCCCCGACCGCCACTCATAAGGATGCACAATCCAAGTACACTTCATGTTTCAAACTTGTTACACAACTTTAACCATACGTGCATGCTACGGGACTTGCTAACTTCAACACAAGCATTCTCTAAATTCATAATCACCCAAATAGCATGACTTTAATATCTATACCTCCATATCTCAAAACAATTATCAAGTATCAAATTGATCATAGCATCCAATTCACTTCCTATGATAGGCTTTATTATACCCAACTTGGATGCCTACCATTCTAGGACCAATTTTAATACCATAGAAAATACCATGTTGTTCTAAGAGACTCTCAAAATAATATAAGTGAAGCATGGGAGATCTACAATTTCTACAAAATATAACCACCACCATGCTCTAAAAGATGTAAGTGAAGCACTAGAGCAAATGAAAAACTACTCCAAAAGATATGAGTAGTCGAATAATTGTGCAACTATGTGAAGACTCTCTAAATTTTAAGAATTTCAGATCTTGGTATTTTATTCAAACAGCAAGCAAAACAAAAAAAAAGAAAATGACGCTCCAAGCAAAACACATATCATGTGGTGAACAAAAATATAGCTCCAAGTAAAGTTACCGATGAACAAAGATAAAAGAGGGGATGCCATGCGGGGCATCCCCAAGCTTAGGCTCTTGTTTTTCCTTGAATATTACCTTGGGGTGCCTTGGGCATCCCCAAGCTTAAGCTCTTGTCGCTCTTTATTCCATAGTCCATCGAATCTTTACCCAAACTTGAAAACTTCACAACACAAAACTCAACAGAAAACTCGTAAGCTCCATTAGTATAAGAAAATTAAACCACCACTTAGGTACTGTAATGAACTCATTCTAAATTGATATTGGTGTGATATCTACCGTACTCCAACTTATCTATGGTTCATACCCTCCGATACTACTCATAGATTCATCAAAATAAGCAAACAACACATAGAAAACAGAATCTCTCAAAAACAGAACAATCTGTAGTAATCTTATCAAACATATACTTCTGGAAATCCAAAAATCCTACCAGATTAGGAAGTACTAAGAAATTTGTGTACCAATTCATAGAAAAAGAATCAGATAAGAAGCACATTTCTGTGAAGTATCAAAACTAATTTATTGGGTGCAAAAGTTTCTGAATCTCAGCAGGATCAACACAACTATCACCGTAAGCTATCCTAAAGGTCTTACTTGGCACTTTATTGAAACAAAAGATATAAAACATGATTACTACAGTAGCATAATCATGTGGACACACAAAAACAGCAAGGGTAAATATTGGGTTGTCTCCCAACAAGCGCTTTTCTTTAATGCCTTTCTAGCTAGGCGTGATGATAACAATGATGCTCACATAAAAGATAAGAATTGAAACATAACGGGAGTATCATGAAGCATATGACTAGCACATTTAAGTCTAAACCACTTCCTATGAATAGGGATTTTGTGAGCAAACAACTTATGGGAATAATAATCAACTAGCATAGGAAGGCAAAACAAGCATAGCTTAAAGATTTTCAACACATAAAGAGGAAACTTGACATTACGCAATTCCTACAAGCATATGTTCCTCCCCCATAATAATTTTCAGTAGCATCATGAATGAATTCAACAATATAACCAGCACCTAAAGCATTCTTTTTATTATCTACAAGCATAGAAAATTTACTACTCTCCACATAAGCAAAATTCTTCTCATTCGGAATAGTGGGAGTATCATAAAAGACTTGAATACTAAAAAATGTTTCCACATTAAAAGAATAATGTTCAGAAAAAGGGTAATCATAATCTTGACAAGTTTTATAAATATAATTATCACTAATTTTTATAGCATAAGTTTCATCACAATAATCATCATAAGTAGCAACCTTGTTCTCATCATAATCGATTGAAACCTCTTCCAAGATAGTGGAATCATCACTAAATAAAGTTGAAACTCTTCCAAATCCACTTTCATATTCATCACAATAAGACTCAACATCATCCAAAATAGTGGGATAATTACTTCCTAAAGTTGACACTCTTCCAAACCCACTTTCATCAATATAATCATCATAAATAGGAGGCATGCTTTCATCATAATAAATATTCTCATCAAAACATGGGAGACTAAAAATATCATCTTCATCAAACATAGCTTCCCCAAGCTTGTGGCTTTGCATATCATTAGCATCATGGATATTCAAGGAATTCATACTAACAACATTGCAATCACGCTGATCATACAAAGATTTAGTGCTAAACATTCTAATGCATTCTTCTTCTAGCACTTGAGCACAATTTTCCTTTCCATCATTCTCACGAAAGATATTGAAAAATGAAGCGTATGAGGCAAACCCAATTCCATTTTTTGTAGTTTTCTTTTATAAACTAAACTAGTGATAAAACAAGAAACAAAATTCGATTGAAAGATCTAAAGATATACCTTCAAGCACTCACCTCCCCGGCAACAGTGCCAGAAAAGAGCTTGATTTCTACTACACAACCTTCTTCTTGTAGACAATGTTGGGCCTGCAAGTGCACATGTTTGTAGGACAGTAGCAAATTTCTCTCAAGTGGATGACCTAAGGTATATCAATCCATGGGAGGCGTAGGATGAAGATGGTCTCTCTCAGGCAACCCTGCAACCAAATAACAAAGAGTCTCTTGTGTCCCCAACACACACAATAGAATGGTAAATTGTATAGGTGCACTAGTTCGGTGAAGATATTGTGATACAAGTGCAATATGGATGGTAGATATAGGTTTTTGTAATCTGAAAATATAAAAAAAGCAAGGTAACTAATGATAAAAGTGAGCTTAAACAGTATTGCAATGGTAGGAAACAAGGCATAGGGTTCATACTTTCACTAGTGCAAGTTCTCTCAACAATAGTAACATAATTGTATCATATAACTATCCCTCAACATGCAGCAAAGAGTCACTCCAAAGCCACTAATGGCGGAGAACAAATGAAGAGATTATGGTAGGGTACGAAACCACCTGAAAGTTATCCTTTCTGTTCTATCTATTCAAGAGTCCGTAGTAAAATAACATGAAGCTATTATTTCCGTTCAATCTATCATAGAGTTCATACTAGAATAACACCTTAAGACACAAATCAACAAAAAACCTAATGTCACCTAGATACTCCATTGTCACCTCAAGTATCTGTGGGCATGATTATACGATATGCACCACATCTCAGATTCATCTATTCAACAAACACAAAGTACTTCAAAGAGTGCCCCAAAGTTTCTACCGGAGAGTCAAGACGAAAACGTGTGCCAACCACTAAGCATAGGTTCATGGGCGGAACCAGCGAGTTGATCACCAAAACATACATCAAGTGGATCACGTGATATCCCATTGTCACCACAGATAAGCACGACAAGACATACATCAAGTGTTCTCAAATCCTTAAAGACTCAATCCGATAAAACAACTTCACAGGGAAAACTCAATTCATCACAAGAGAGTAGAGGGGGAGAAACATCATGAGATCCAACTATAATAGCAAAGCTCGCGATACATCAAGATCGTGCCATAGAGAGAACACGAGAGAGAGAGAGAGAGAGAGTTGAAACACATAGCTACTAGTACATACCCTCAGCCCCGAGGGTGAACTACTCCCTCCTCGTCATGGAGAGCGCTGGGATGATGAAGATGGCCACCGGTGAGGGATCCCCCCTCCGGCAGGGTGCCGGAATAGGCTCCCGAGAGGTTTTTGGTGGCTACAGAGGCTTGCGGCGGCGAAACTCCCGATCTATCTTCGTATTCGATGGTTTTAGGGTATATGGGAATATATAGGCGAAAGAAGTCGGCCGGCGGAGCCACGAGGGGCCCACGAGACAGGGGGGCGCGCCCAAGTGGGGTGGGCGCGCCCTCCTATCTCCTGGCTCCTTGAAGATTCCCTGGCTTGTACTCGAAGTCTCCCGGATCACGTTCGTTCCAAAAATCACGCTGCCGAAGGTTTCATTCCGTTTCGAGTCCGTTTGATATTCCTTTTCTTCGAAACACTGAAATAGGCAATAAAATAACAATATGGGCTGGGCCTCCGGTTAGTAGGTTAGTCCCAAAAATGATATAAAAGTGTAAAGTAAAGCCCATAAACATCCAAAACGGGTAATATAATAGCATGGAACAATAAAAAATTATAGATACATTGGAGACGTATCAGTTGTCAGGGTGTCGGGGTGTGGTGTTAGGGTGTTTGGGGTCGGGGTCGGGGTGGGGGGTCGGGGTGTCGATTGTCAGGGTGTCAGGGTGTCGGGGTCGGGGTCGGGATGTCGGTGGTCGGGGTCAAGGTCGGGGTGTCGGTGGTCGGGGTGTTAGATGTGGGGGTGTCGAAGGTCGATGGTCGGGGTCGGGGTGTGGTATCCGGGTGTCGGGGTCGGGGTGTCCGTGTCGGGGTGTCGGGGTCGGGGTGTGGGTCGGGGTGTGGTGTCAGTGTGTCGAGGTCGGGGGTCGGGGTCGGGGTGGGGGGTCGGTGTGTCGATTGCCAGGGTGTCAGGGTGTCGGGGTCGGGGTCGGGGTCGGGGTGTCAGTGGTCGGGGTCGGGTCGGGGTGTCGGTGGTCAGGGTGTTAGGTGTGGGGGTGTCAATGGTCGGTGATCGGGGTCGGGGTGTGGTGTCTGAGTGTCGGGGCGTCGTGGTGAGGTGTCGTGTCGGGGTCGGGATGTCAGGGTGTCGGGGTCGGGGTGTGGTGTCAGGGTGTTGGGGGTTTGGGGTAAGTGTGTCAGGCTGTCGGGGTCGGGGTCGGGGTGTCGTGTGATACGTCTTCAATGTATCTATAATTTTTGATTGTTCCATGATATTATATTACCCCTTTTGGATGTTTATGGGCTTTATTTTACATATTTATATCATTTTTGGGACTAACCTACTAACCGGAGGCCCAGCCCGTATTGCTGTTTTTTTGCCTATTTCAGTATTTCGACGAAAAGGAATATTAAAAGGAGTCCAAACGGAATGAAACCTTCGGGAGCGTGATTTTTGGAACAAACGTGATCTAGAGGACTTGGAGTGCAAGTCAAGAAGCAATCAAGGCGGCCAGGAGATAGGAGGGCACGCCCACCCCTCCTGGGTGCGCCCCCTATCTCCTGGGCCCCACGAGCGGCCACCGACGTACTTCTTCCTCTTATATATACCCACGTACCCCGAAAACATTTAGAGAGCCAATGAAAAACAATTTCCACCGCCGTAACCTTCTGTATCCGCGAGATTCCATCTTGGAGCCTTCGCCGGCGCTCCGCCGGAGTGGGAATCGACCATGGAGGGCTTCTACATCATCACCATAGCCCCTCCGATGAGTTGTGAGTAGTTTACCACACACCTTCAGGTCCATAGTTATTAGCTAGATGGCTTCTTCTCTCTTTTTTGGATCTGAATACAATGTTCTCCCCCTCTCTTGTGGAGTTCTATTCGATGTAAATTCTTTTTACAGTGTGTTTGTCGAGATCCGATGAATTGTGGGTTTATGATCAAGTGTATCTATGAGAAATATTTGAATCTTCTCTGAATTCTTTTATGTATGATTGAGTTATCTTTGCAAGTAACTTCAAATTATCAGTTTGGTATGGCCTACTAGATTGATCTTTCTTGCCATGGGAGAAGTGCTTAGCTTTGGGTTCAATCTTGCGGTGTCCTTACCCAGTGACAACAGGGGTTGCAAGGCACGTATTGTATTGTTGCTATCGAGGATAAAAAGATGGGGTTTATATCATATTGCATGAGTTTATCCCTCTACATCATGTCATCTTTTTTAATGTGTTACTCTATTCTTATGAACTTAATACTCTAGACACATGCTAGATAGCGGTCAATGTGTGGAGTAATAGTAGTAGATGCAGGCAGGAGTCGGTCTACTTGTCGCGGACGTGATGCCTATATACATGATCATCCCTAGGTAATCTCATAATTATTTGCTTTTCTATCAATTGCTCGACAATAATTTGTTCACCCACCGTAATACTTATGCTATCTGGAGAGAAGCCACTAGTGAAACCTATGCCCCCCGGGTCTATCTTTTATCATATAAGCTTTCAATCTACTTTTATTTGCATCTTTACTTTTTGCATCTATATTATAAAATACCAAAAATGTATTTATCTTATCATACTATCTCTATCAGATCTCACTTTCGCAAGTGGCCGTGAAGGGATTGACAAACCCTTTATTGCGTTCGTTGCGAGTTCTTTGTTTGTTTGTGTAGGCGCGTGGGACTTTTGAGGAGCCTCCTACTGGATTGATACCTTGGTTCTAAAAAACTGAGGGAAATACTTATGCTACTATTGCTACATCACCCTTTCCTCTTCAAGGAAAACCAACGCAAGCTCAAGACGTAGCAAGAAGGATTTCTGGCGCCGTTGCCATGGAGGTCTTCGCTCAAGTCAAGACATACCAAGTACCCATCACAAACTCATCTCCCTCGCATTACATTATTTGCCATTTGCCTCTCGTTTTCCTCTCCCCCACTTCACCCTTGCCGTTTTATTCGCCCTCTCTTTCCCAATCTCCTCTCTTTTTCGCTTGCTTTTTTCTATTTGCTTGTGTGTTGGATTACTTGTTGCCATGGCGCAAGATAATACCAAATTGTATGATTTCTCCAATACCAATAATAATGATTTCCTTAGTACTCCGATTGCTCCTCTTAATGATGTTGAGTCTTGTGAAATCAATACTGCTTTGCTGAATCTTGTTATGAAAGATCAATTCGCCGGCCTTCCTAGTGAAGATGCCGGTACTCATCTAAACAAATTTGTTGATTTGTGTGATATGCAAAAGAAGTAAGATACAGATAATGATATTGCTAAATTGAAGTTATTTCCGTTTTCACTTAGAGATAGTGCTAAAGTTTGGTTTTCGTCTTTGCCTAAAAATAGTATTGATTCTTGGAACAAGTGCAAAGATGCTTTTATCTCTAAGTATTTTCCTCCCGCTAAGATTATCACTCTTAGGAACGATATTATGAATTTTAAACAACTTGATCATGAGAATGTTGCCCAATCTTGGGAAAGAATGAAATTGATGATTCGCAATTGCCCTACTCATGGTTCGAATTTATGGATGATCATACAAAATTTTTATGTCGGTTTGAACTTTTCTTCTAGAAATCTTTTAGATTCGGCCACGGGAGGCACATTTATGGAAATCATGTTAGGAGATGCTACAAAACTTCTTGATAATATTATGGCTAATTATTCTTAATGGCACATCAAAAGATCTTCTAGTAAAAAAGTGCATGCTATAGAAGAAATCAATGTTTTGAGTGGAAAGATGGATGAACTTATGAAGTTGTTTGCTACTAAGAATACTCCTCTTGATCCCAATGATATTCCTTTGTCTACTTTGATTGAGAATAATAATGAATCTATGGATGTGAATTTTGTTGGTAGGAATAGTTTTGGAAACAATGCTTATAGAGGAAACTTTAATTCTAGACCGTTCCCTAGTAATTCCTCTAATAATTACGGAAATTCCTACAACAATTCTTATGGTAATTTTGATAACATGCCCTCTGATTTTGAGAATAGTGTGAAAGAATTTATGATCTCTCAAAAGAATTCTAATGCTTTGCTTGAAGAAAAATTGATCAAAGTTGATGATTTGGTTAGGAACGTTGATAGACTTTTGCTTGATGTTGATTCTCTTGAACTTAGATCTACTCCTCCTAAGCATGATATCAATGAGTCTCTCAAAGCAATGAGAATTTCCATTGATGAGTGCAAGGAAAGAACCGCTAGATTGCGTGCTAAGAAAGATTGCTTTGTAAAGGCGTGTTCTTCTAGTTTCCTTGAAAATAATGATGAAGATCTTAAAGTTATTGATGTGTCCCCTATTAGATCTTTGTTTTGCAATATGAATCTTTATAATAATGGCACTGGAGATGAGTCAACTTTAGTTAGAAGGCGTCCCAATAATTTGGAGTTTTTATATCTTGATGCTAAATTTGGTAAAAGTGGGATTGGAGAGGTCATGACTTTAAATAGCATTGAACCCACTATCTCGCATTTCAAGGAATTTGATTATGATAATTGTTCTTTATAAGGTTGTATTTCCTTATTGCAATCCGTTGTTAATTCTCCTGATGCTTATAGTCAAAATAAAGCTTTTACCAAACATATCATTGATGGCTTGATGCAATCTTATGATGAAAAACTTAATTTGGAAGTTTCTATACGTAGAAAACTTAATAATGAGTGGGAACCTACTATAAAGATTAAAATTAAAGATCATGAGTGTTTTGCTTGGTGTGATTTGGGTGCTACTGTTTCCAGGATTCCGAAAACTTTATGTGATATTCTAGGTTTCCATGATCTTGATGATTGCTCTTTAAATTTGCACCTTGCGGATTCCACCATTAAAAAGCCAATGGGAAGGATCAATGATGTTTTCATTGTTGCAAATAGAAATTTGGTGCCCGTAGACTTTATCGTTCTAGATATAGATTGCAATCTTTCTTGCCCTATTATTCTTGGTAGACCTTTCCTTAGAATGATTGGTGCGATTATTGATATGAAGGAAGAGAATATTAGATTCCAATTTCCATTAAAGAAAGGCATGGAGTACTTTCCAAGAAAGAAAGTCAAATTACCTTATGAATCTATCATGCGAGCTACCTATGAATTGAGTGCCAAAGATGGCACTACTTGAATCTATCTTCGCTTTTATGCCTAACTAGGGGCGTTAAACGATAGCGCTAGTTGGGAGGCAACCCAATTTTTTTTGTTTCTGTTTAGTAATAAATTTTGAATCTACCTTCTTTTTAGATGTGTTTTTATGTTTTAATTAGTGTTTGTGCCAAGTAGAACCTATAGGATAACCCATGATGATAGTTAATTTGATTCTGCTGAAAAACAGAAACATTGCACGCACGAAATTAGTTTTGTTAAATCACAGAAACGTGCTTTTGTGTTGATTCTTTTTTATGATGATCAATAGGCAATGTTTCCAGGACTTCCTATTTTGGTAGGATTTTTAGAGTCCTATAACTTTGCGTTAGTTACAGATTGCTACAGACTATTCTGTTTTTGACAGATTCTGTCTTTCGTGTGTTGTTTGCTTATTTTGATGCATCTATGGCTAGTAAAATAGTTTATAAAGCATAGAGAAGTTGGAATAAAGTAGGTTTAACATCCAAATAAATAAAGAATGAGTTCATTACATTAACTTATGTGGTGGTTTTGTTTTCTTTGACTAACGGAGCTTATAAGATTTCCTGTTGAGTTTTGTGTTGTGAAGTTTTCAAGTTTTGGGTAAAGATTTGATGGACTATGGAATAAGGAGTGGCAAAAGCCTAAGCTTGGGTATGCCCATGGCACCCCAAGATATTCAAGAATAGCCAAAATCCTAAGCTTGGGAATGCCCCGGGAAGGCATCCCCTCTTTCGTCTTCGTTCATTGGTAACTTTACTTGGAGCTATATTTTTATTCGCCACATGATATGTGTTTTGCTTGGAGCGTCATGTATGATATTGGTATTTGCTTTTTAGTTTACCCATCCTTTCTGTACACACCTTTTGGGAGACGCCTACTTGATTAGAGTTTATTAGAATATGCTATGTGCTTCACTTATATCTTTTGAGCTTGATAGTTATTTCTCTAGTGCTTCACTTATATATTTTAGAGCACGGAGGTGACTTAATTTTGTAGAAATTGCTAGTCTCTCATGCTTCACTTATATTATTTTGAGAGTCTTTTAGGACAGCATGGTATTTGCTATGGTTATAAAATTGGTATTAGAATGGTAGGCATCCAAGTTGGGTATAATAAAAACTATCATAGGAAGTGAATTGGATGCTATGATCAATTTGATACTTGATAATTGTTTTGAGAAATGGAGGTAGTGATATTAAAGTCATGCTAGTTGGGTGATTATGAATTTAAAGAATGCTTGTGTTGAAGTTAGCAAGTCCTGTAGCATGCACGTATGGTTAAAGTTGTGTAACAAATTTGAAACATGAAGTGTACTTGAAGTGTGCATCCTTATGAGTGGCGGTCGGGGACGAGCGATGGTCTTTTCCTACCAATCTATCCCTCTAGGAGCATGGGCGTAGTGCTTGGTTTTTTATGACTTCTAAATTTTTGCAATAAGTATATGAGTTCTTTTGACTATTGTTGAGTCCATGGATTATACGCACTTTTACCTTTCCATCATTGCTAGCCTCTTCAGTACTGTGCATTGCCCTTTCTCACCTTGAGAGTTGGTGCGAACTTCGCCGGTGCATCCAAACCCCGTGATACGATACACTCTATCACACATAAACCTCCTTATATCTTCCTCAAAACAGCCACCATACCTACCTATTATGGCATTTCCATAGCCATTCCGAGATATATTGCCATGCAACTTTCCATCGTTTCGTTCATCATCATGACATACATTACTTTTGTCATATTACCGTTGCATGATCATGTAGTTGACATCATATTTGTGGCAAAGCCACCATGCATAATTTTTTATACATGTCACTCTTGATTCATTGCACCATCCCGGTACACCGCCGGAGGCATTCATATAGAGTCATATCTTGTTCTAGTTTTGAGTTGTAATTCATATGTTGTAATCAATAAAAGTGTGATGACCATCATTATTAGAGCATTGTCCCCCCCCCCAAAATAAAGGCCAAAAAAAGGCCAAAGAAAAAAGGGAAAAAGGAAAAAAAAGAAAAAAAGGAAAAAAGAGAAAAAAAGAAAAGAAAAAAAAGTGAAAATAAATAAAAAGGGGCAATGTTACTATCTCTTTTTCCACACTTGTGCTTCAAAGTAGCACCATGTCCTTCATATAGTGAGTCTCATATATTGTGCTTCAAAGTAGCACCATGTTCTTCATATAGCGAGTCTCATATGTTGTCACTTTCATATACTAGTGGGATTTTTTCATTATAGAACTTGGCTTGTATATTCCTACGATGGGCTTCCTCAAATGCCCTAGGTTTTCGTGAGCAAGAAAGTTGGATGCACACCCACTAGTTTTCTTTTGTTGAGCTTTCATTCATTTGTAGCTCTAGTGCACGTTGCATGGCAATCCCTACTCCTCATGTTGACATCAATTAATGGGCATCTCCATAGCCCATTGATTATCCTCGTCAATGTGAGACTTTCTCTTTTTTTGTCTTCTCCACACAATCCCCATCATCATATTCTATTCCACCCATAGTGCTATATCAATGGCTCACGCTCATGTATTGCGTGAAAGTTGAAAAAGTTTGAGATTATTTAAGTACGAAACAATTGCTTGGCTTTTCATCGGGGGTGTAGAATTTTGGAACATTTTTGTGTGACGGAAATGAAGCATAGCCTAACTATATGATTTTGTAGGGATGAACTTTCTTTAGCCATGTTATTTTGAGAAAACATGATTACTTTGATTAGTATGCTTGAAGTGTTACTATTTCTTTTATCAATATGAACTTTTATTTTGAATCACTTGGATCTGAACATTCATGCCACAATAAAGAAAATTACATTGAGAATTATGCTAGGTAGCATTCCACATCAAAAATTCTGTTTTTATCATTTAACTACTCGAGGACGAGCAGGAATTAAGCTTGGGGATGCTTGATACGTCTTCAACGTATCTATAATTTTTGATTGTTCCATGCTATTATATTACCCCTTTTGGATTTTTATGGCTTTATTTTACATATTTATATTATTTTTGGGACTAACCTACTAACCGGAGGCCCAACCCGTATTGCTATTTTTTTGCCTATTTCAGTATTTCGAAGAAAAGGAATATCAAACGGAGTCCAAACGGAATGAAACCTTAGGGAGCGTGATTTTTGGAACGAACGTGATCCAGAGGACTTGGAGTGCAAGTCAAGAAGCGATCGAGGTGGCCAGGAGATAGGAGGGCGCGCCCACCCCTCCTGGCTGTGCCCCTGTCTCCTGGGCCCCACGAGCGGCCACCAACGTACTTCTTCCTCCTATATATACCCACGTACCCCGAAAACATCCAGAGAGCCAACGAAAAACAATTTCCACCATCGTAACCTTATGTAGCCGCGCGATCCCATCTTGGAGCCTTCGCCGGCGCTTCATCGGAGGGGGAATCGACCATGGAGGGCTTCTACATCAACACCATAGCCCCTCCGATGAGTTTTGAGTAGTTTACCACAGACCTTCGGGTCCATAGTTATTAGCTAGATGGCTTCTTCTCTCTTTTTGGATCTCAATACAAATTTCTCCCCTCTCTTGTGGAGATCTATTCGATGTAAACTCTTTTTGCGGTGTGTTTGTCGAGATCCGATGATTGTGGGTTTATGATCAAGTCTATCTATGAGAAATATTTGAATCTTTTCTGAATTCTTTTATGTATGATTGAGTTATCTTTGCAAGTCTCTTCGAATTATCAGTTTGGTTTGGCCTACTAGATTGATCTTTCTTGCCATGGGAGAAGTGCTTAGCTTTGGGTTCAATCTTGCGGTGTCCCTACCCAGTGACAGCAGGGGTTGCAAGGCACGTATTGTATTGTTGCCATCGAGGATAAAAAGATGGGGTTTATATCATATTGCATGAGTTTATCCCTCTACATCATGTCATCTTTCTTAATGCGTTACTCTGTTCTTATGAACTTAATACTCTAGATGCATGCTCGATAGCAGTCGATGTGTGGAGTAATAGTAGTAGATGCAGGCAGGAGTCGGTCTACTTGTCACGGACGTGATGCCTATATACATGATCATGCCTAGATAATCTCATAATTATTCGCTTTTCTATCAATTGCTCGACAGTAATTTGTTCACCCACCGTAATACTTATGCTATCTTGAGAGAAGCCACTAGTGAAACCTATGCCCCCCGGGTCTATCTTTTATCATATAAGCTTTCAATCCACTTTTATTTGCATCTTTACTTTTTGCATCTATATTATAAAATACCAAAAATTTATTTATCTTATCATACTATCTCTATCAGATCTCACTTTCGCAACTGGCCATGAAGGGATTGACAACCCCTTTATTGCGTTGGTTGTGAGTTCTTTGTTTGTTTTTGTAGGTGCCTGTGACTTTTGAGGAGCCTCCTACTGGATTGATACCTTGGTTCTCAAAAACGGAGGGAAATACTTATGCTACTATTGCTGCATCACCCTTTCCTCTTCAAGGAAAACCAACGCAAGCTCCAAACGTAGCATCATGCCGGGGTGTCTTGTCGGGGTCGGGGTGTCGGGGTCGGGGTTGGGGTCTGGGTCGTGGTGTGGTGTCAGGGTGTTGGGGGTAAGGGTGTCAGGGTGTCGGGGTCGGGGTCGGGGTGTCGTGCCGGGGTGTCGTTTCGTGGTAGGGGTGTCAGGGTGTCGGGGTCGGGTTCGGGGTCGGGGTGTGGTGTCAAGGTGTCAGTTGGTCGGGGGTCGGGGTCTAGGTTGGGGTGTGGTGTCAGGGTGTCGGGATCGGGGTGTGCTGTCAGGGTGTCAGGGTGTGGTGTCAGGGTGTCAGGGGTCGTGGTCGGGGTGGGGGGGTCGGGGTGTCGATTGTCGGCGTGTCAGGCTGTCGGGGTCGGGGTAGGAGTGTCCGTGGTCGGGGTCGTGGTCGGGGTGTCGGTGGTCGGGGTGTCAGGTGTGGGGGTGTCGATGGTCGGTGGTCCGGGTCGGGGTGTGGTGTCCGGGTGTCGGGGTGGTGGGGTCGGGGTGTTGTTTCGGTATCGGGGTGTCAGGGTGTCGGGGTCGGGGGTCGGGGTCGGGGTGGGGGGGGGTCGGGGTGTCGATTGTCGGGGTGTCAGGGTGTCGGGGTCGGGGTGTCGGTGGTTGGGGTCGGTGTCGGGGTGTCGGTGGTCGGGGTGTTAGGTGCGGGGGTGTCGATGGTCGGTGGTCGGGGTCGGGGTGTGGTGTCTGGGTGTCGTGTCGTGGTCGGGGTGTCAGGGTGTCGGGGTCGGGTGTTGGTGTGGGTGTGGTGTCAGGATGTTGGGGTCTGGGGTAAGGGTGACAGGGTGTCGGGGTCGGGGTCGGGGTGTCGTGCCGGGGTGTTGTGTCAGGGTCGGGGTGTCAGGGTGTCGGGGTCGGGGTTGGGGTGTGGGTCGGGATGTGGTGTCAGGGTGTTGGAGGTTGGGGGTAAGGGTGTCAGGGTGTCGGGGTCGGCGTCGGGGTGTCGTGTCGGGGCGCCGTTTCGGGATCGGGGTGTCAGGGTGTCGGGGTCGGGGTCGGGGTGTGGTGTCAGGGTGTCGGTTGGTTGGGGGTCGGTGTCGGGGTCGGGGTGTGGTATCAGGGTGTCGGGGGTCGGGGTCGGGGTGTGGTATCAGGGTGTCGGGGGTCGGGGTCGGGGTGTTGAGCCGGGGTGTTGGGGTGTCCGGGGTCGGGGTCTCTTTTTTCCTTGTCTTCTCTTCTTCTTCTTCTTCTTCTCCTTTCTTCTTCTTCTTCTTCTTCTTCTTCTCCTCATCTCCTCTTTCTTCTTCTTCTTCTTCTTCTTCTTCTTCTTCTTCTTCTTCTTCTTCTTCTTCTTCTTCTTCTTCTTCTTCTTCTTCTTCTCCTTTTTTCCTCTTCTTCTTCTTTTCTTCTTTCTTTTTCTCCCTCCTCCCGTTCCTCCCTCCTCCTCCTCCTACTACTTCTTCTTCTAAATAAAACTAAAAAAATCTAAAATAAACTAAACTAAAACTAAAACTAATCTAAAATAAACTAAACTAAAACTAACTGAAACTAAAACTATAACTAAAATAGAAACTAAAAAAGAAACAAAAAGAAACTAATTAAAAAAAGGGGGAGGAGCTCACCTGCAGGAGGAGGCGGCGACCCGGTGGAGGGGGAGGCCAGATGGCCCTGGCGGGACGGGCCGGGGCAGGGAAGGCCGCGGCGCGGCTGGACGACGTGTAACGAGCGGCGGGGGCGCCGTGGAGGTCGGGGAGGGGTGTGGGGCGGCGGGGCGGCAGGCTACACCGGATGGGGTCGGTGGTGGCGGCGTGGGCTAGTGTGGGTGGGGGATGGCGATGGACGGGAGGGGGCGGGGGGGGGGGGGTGACGGCGATGTGGAAGGGGCGCCGGGGGTGCGGTGGAGGTCGGGACGCCGCAGGGGAGGAGTGCGTGGCGGTGGGGCGGACGGCTATGGCAGACGGGGTTGGCGGCGGCAGCGCGGTTTGTGGGTGTGAATCGAGGAGGAGCGAGAGAGAGTGGAGAGAAGAGACAGAGGACAGGGGTGGGACAGCCGTTAGCGTACTCCCCTCTTTGCCGTCCGCCAACGGTCGGCAAACATTCTTTGCCTCGGCTTGCGGACGGCAAAGAGGTGGGGCCGGTGGGCTTGGGTTGGTTACACAATAATTGCACCCACCAACCTCTTAGCCGTCTGCTAGTGGACGACATAGTTTCTTTGCCGTCAGCCAGCGGACGGCAAAGAGTTGGCTGATGGGAAATACCTTGTTTGCCATCAGCCACTTCTTTGCCGTCCGTTTTCGTGTGGCGGACGGCAAAGACCTTCTTTGTCGTCAGCCAGCGGACAACAAAGAGTTGGTAGACGACAAATAAGCTAATTCCAGTAGTGTGCTCAGCATCACCATCAAGTCTAAGACATTGTAGTCATATATAATCAACACTAACTAATTGTTCTTAATACTTCGGACCTACTCCTCTCTCCTAGCTAAAATATCATAAAACAGATAAACTGGTCCTTCACCATAATGGAGAATGGACATAAACCTATCTCCAACTTGTGGCTTGCACACATTCATTTTGTCTTCAATTATTTGCGTGTGCGCATTCATTACTTTTCTCCATTCTTTGATTTTGAACCTTCCATCATTTGAAGAAATCGAGTATGTAGTATGGTAAGCCTCCGAAGGAGTTGGTCATAAGCTAACCATATGCATATCACCTTCGATACATAGCATGTCAGGCACAACCTGCTTCGGGAGCCTCAGTTCAAAACCGAAATAGTAACATATATAGTTAGCAATGTAGTTTACTTAAGAATAATGTATGCAATGAAGTTACCATCATTAGCCAAATCTTACCAAGTTTTTGGCAATGAAGTTACCATCAAACAATTTATGGACTAGTGGCACGTATCTAGTATAATTTGGGCTGATAGAGTGACTGGTTTTGAAGGCCTCAACAACTTCTATGAATGAGACAAGATAACCTTTCTCCTCACAATTAAGCTTGGAGTCATAGTTGTAGTATGTGTTGTCTACTACCTTCCGAGTATTTCTTGAAGATAAGAAATAAGTTGACAATTATAAATAAATAAGTTTAGTACGTATGAATAGAAAATATTTTAAATTAACAACATAAATTACTAAACTTAACAAATTAGTTTGACAAACTCATATCTAGGTAAAACTGGAGGCATATCCACATCCACCCAGATGTTGATATTATCATCATCATCATAATCTTCGGGGTGAATATTAAATCTTATTCGCATTCCCTCCTCAAATCCATATGCCTTGCAGAGAGCTTCCCAATTAGAGCAACCGAAATCGGAGCGATCGACCGCATTGTAGAACTTAACCATAAACTCATAACCATGTTTAGTCCTTAAGGGAGCCCTCCTCGTCTCCACATTCTCAAAGTCATCTAAACCAAACCAAGCTTCTCCAATACATATGGTCTAGCATGGCACGGGATGTACTAGTAGAATTGAAAAAAATTCCATAAATTACACGTTGAACAAAAGAAGCACAAGTGATGATATTTATTACGATAAAATGCTTGTCGTTGCGTACCGTACAAACATCAAAGTTCTCTTCTAGCTTCACGGTGAAAAACCTATCATTTTGTAGGTGAGGAAACCTGTCGCACACACCACAGTCATCGTAGCAGTACCCGCACTCCAGGATCCCATCGTCATCAGACATCTCCTGTGTTCAAAATTCAAAGATTATAACTCGGCGGCAAAACCAAAAAATCCGGCATGACCTTTGCTAAAAAGACATATCAACTGCCTGAAATTTGCCGGAATGGAAATTAATCAACACTCTGGCAAAACATAGGCCACTTATCGATGGTCATTGCATTTCAATGGTTCAAAATATGAAGAAAAAATATTTGAAAATATCTTATATATAATCCTAACACTAAATAAACTAGATCTATTAAGCACTTACTATAAATAAACTAGTTCTATTAAGCACTTACCAAATAAACTAGTTCTATTAAGTACCTAATATAAATAAACTAGTTATATTAATCACTTACTAAATAAACTATTTTCTATTAAACACTTGCTAAAATTCTACTACCCTAGTTCTACCCTAAATTTTCTTACTTCTATTTTACTCAAATGACCTACGATTTGCAAGAACAAAGATAAGGGAGGGAGGGAGGAGAGAGGAGGGGGAGGTGGCGGCCGGAGTAGGAGGGGGAGGGGCCGACCGAAGGAGGAGGAGGGAGGGGCGGTGGGAGGAGGAGGAGGGAAGGGCGGTGTGAGGAGGGCTACCGGCGGAGGAGGAAGGAGGGGGCGGTCGCAGGAGAAGGGAGGAGGGCGCGGTGGGAGGAGGAGGAGGGGCCGGCCTGATGAGGAGGAGGGAGGGGCGGTGGGAGGAGGAGGGAGGGGCGATGGAAGAAGGGCTGCCGGCGGAGAAGGGAGGAGGGGGCGGCCGCAGAAGGAGGGAGGAGGGCACGGTGGGAGGAGGGAGGAGGGCGCGGTGGGAGGAGGAGGTACGAAAGGAGGGAGTACCTCCGTGGCGGACGGACGATGGTGGCGGCGGCGATGGACGACGACAGTTATCGGCGCGGGTGAGAGCGAGGGGGAGAGTGAGTGAGAGAGAGGGGTCGGCCGCGCGCGTGGGGATAAGGTAGGGTTAGTAGTAGTGCGGGCAGAAAAACGCGCTCCAGCTAATGAGAATAGCACTAGCGATGCGCTGGGATGAATGCTACTACTAAGTTGGACTAGCAGTAGCACTTTGCTACTAAAAGCGCTACAGCTAAGTTGTCTGTCAATGCAAAAATGTATTGGCCATCAATGATCTTTTTGTGTACAATCTGAATTGTCAATATGAGTCCTCTCTAGTAGGAATCGGAGAAGACTCATGTTGCGGCCACAAATCTACACATAGAGTTGAGTGAAGACCAAGTGGCTGTGATAGTTTGAGGAGTAACATATTTAAGGTGGTAAAAACCCTGTTCGTGGAGCGAGGTGGGACTAAACTTGTGGGCTGAACATAACAGTAGCGAGTTACAAAGAAGTGTGCTGCTGCTAACATCTGTAGCAGTAGCCCGATCCATTATATGGCGCTACGGCTATAACTAGCTGGACGGCCAGATCATGGCAATTAGAGCAGTAGCGCAGTTTTGTGGCAATGCGCTACTGCTACTTTTCTTTCAGCAGTGCGTTTCCCTGGAGCGCGCTGCAGCTAAATAGCAGTAGCGTTGTATTTTGAAGATTGCTGCTGGTAAGATTCCGTGTATAAGGTTTTCCCTAGTAGTGATCGCTTAACGGCGACCCATTACGATGGATGCCACGTGCTAGTTACCCTTGACGAAAGAACATCTATGACACACCATTTATTGTCATGGAATTGGACACTTCCGTGATGATAATTTTGGTATTGTCATGGAACACTTCTATGATAGCACAAGTATGAATATCTTGATTCTATCATAAAATCGTCATGGATGTACATGCATGATAGAAAACGTGACCTACTGTGACAAACACGTATCATCACGGAATTGTATTTCTTTTGTAGTGTCACCTTCCGAAGTGATCACGACCCAATAGTATAGATGGCAGACAGACAAGAGTGTAGGGACACTGATGGAATACTAGCATCCTATACTAAGCATTTAGGATAGCAGGTAAAGGTATCAACAATTGTAGCAATAATGACAGGCTATGCAACAGAATAGGAGCTATCGAATCAATAACAGTGGCAAACAGAATGCAAGAATAAGAGATAAGAGAGTGGGCGATATCTGGTTTATCAAGGGGGGTGTGCTTGCCTGTTTGCTCTGTCAAGGAGGGTCGTCGTGGATGTAGTCGATCACAGGGGTATTGGCAGTGGTCTCGGGGTCTACCGGAAAGAAGTAACGGAGGGGGAACACAATAAATAATAGAGCAATCAAAACATCACAAAGCATAACATGGCAATACACAGTGCTAGAGGTGATCTAATGCAGTGTTAGGTGATACCAGCGAAGGGGGGAACATCCGAGAAAGTATTCCCGGAGTTTTGTATTTTCGGACAAGTGAAACAGAGGGGGCCAGTTGCATGTTCACTATGCTAGGGACGTGTGGCAGATGAACGGAGTGCGTATTCGGAATTGTCTCATTTTTCTAAGCAACTTTCATGTACAAAGTATTTCATCTGACTTACAGATTATTTTATATATTTTGTCAAAGTTTTAAACATATTCTAAAATTATTTATTTATTTTAATTTCGAAAATACAATTAAACACTATATGCTACAGGTACATAAAAGTGTACCAGAGAAGTGCTGGTGAGGCTGAGAGTGGGGCCCGGCTGCTGAGTCAGCTACGGACCCAGTCAACCTTATCCACTAGAACACTACACATGGTCCCACATGTCATGGACTGTAGGGATAATTAGGGATCGACTTTAAACGTGGTTATTTAAAGGGGTGAGCCCCACATGTCGGTGGCTATTTGGATTAGTTTAATTAGTCTGTTAATTATGCCCGCGATTAATTAGGAGTGGTTCCCATTTGTCGGTGACTCATTTTATTTAACAGATTTTTTAACTAAATTTAATTACTCAAATTAGTGGGTTTAGGCTAACTTAATTAGGCCCCCCACTTGGCAGTGGCACATGGCCAGTAGGGCCTGTGCTAGGCATGCACGGACGCAGCCAAGGCACCGGCGGCCACGCATAACAGCGGCAAGGGCGGGTGAAGCAGGGCGAGGCCCTAGGCTGCGGCGACCCCATTAACATGTCGGGTTACGAGTATTTGTTATTTGTGTGCAGGAACTGTTTACGTTATGTTGCGTGGTTCTCCTACTGGTTCGATAACCTTGGTCTCATCACTGAGGAAAATACCTACCATCGCTGTGCTACATCATCCCTACCTCTTTGGGGAAATAACAACGTTGTTCTAGCAGATAGTTGCCTGGGAGACATCATCAACATCAACCAGGTTCCTAATCACAAATCTCATCTCCTTGCAATTTACATTATTTTCCATTTGCCTATCGTTTTCCTCTCCCCCGCTTCACAAGAATATGTCGTTTTATTCGCCCTCTTTTTCATTCACCCTTTTTCTCGTCAGATCTATTTTTGAGTGCAATCTTGTTGTGTAGTCACCATGACTCAAGAGAACACCAAGTTGTGTGATTTCTCCAATACCAACAACAATGATTTTATTAGCACTCCGATTGCTCCTCCCACCACTAGTGCGGACTCTTGTGATATTAATACTGCTTTGCTGAATCTTGTTATGAAAGATCAATTTTCTGGTACTCCTAATGAGGATGTCGCTTCCCATCTTAACACATTCGTGGAATTATGCGATATGCAAAAGAAAAAAGATGTGGACAATGATGTTGTCAAGTTGAAATTATTTCCGTTTTCTTGGCGAGATAGCACAAAAATTTGGTTTTCTTCTTTGCCTCGCAATAGTACTGATTCTTGGAATAAGTGCAAGGATGCTTTTATTACTAAGTATTTTCCACCCGCAAAATGATTTCCCTTAGAACCCAAATCATGAATTTCAAGCAACTTGAACATGAGCATGTTGCACAATCTTGGGAAAGGATGAAACTGATGCTAAGGAATTGCCCAACTCATGGGTTAAATCTTTGGATGATCATACCGATCTTTTATGCGGGCTTGAATTTTGTTTCTAGAAATCTTTTAGATTCCGCCGCGGGTGTTACTTTTATGGAAATTACTTTGGGTGAAGCTACTAAATTGCTAGACAATATTATGGCAAATTATACACAATGGCATACCGAAAGAGCTCCTACTAGTAAAAAAGTTAATTCAGTTGAAGAAATTTCTTATTTTGAGTGAAAAAAGTTGATGCTCCTATGAAATTGGTTGCTAATAAAAGTGATCCTATTGATTTTAATGATGTGCCCTTGTCCACTTTGATTGAGAAAAATAGTGATGCCATAGATGTGAATTTAATCTCATGAAACAATTTCAATAACACTGCTTATAGAGGTAATTTTAATCCTAGGTCTTTTCCTAGTAATTTCTGTAATAATTATGGCAATCCTTCTTTTAATAATAATAGGAACACCTCTGATCTTGAGAATAATATTAAAGAATTTATCAATACTCAAAAAATTGCAATGCTACGATAGAAGAAAAGATGAATAAAGTTGATGATATGTCTAGAAGTATTCATTGAATTTCTCATGATGAAGAAACTCTCAAGATGAAACTTTTTGTTCCTAAGATTGAAGAATCAATTAAAGCTCTTTATGTTTCTATGGATGAAAGTAAGAAAAGAACCGCTATGCTTAGAGCTAGAAGAGAATTTTTAGGAAAAGCGTTTTCTAGTGATTGCTTTCATAAAAGTGATGAAGATCTTAAAATGATTGGTGTTTCTTCTATTGATTCTTTGTTAAGTAAAATTAATATTGATGAAAAAGGGACTGGAGAAGAGTCAACTTTAGCTAGAAGGCATCCCAATAATTTGGAGGGTGAAAATCTTGTTGAGAAAGTTGATAAAAGTGGGTTTGAAGATGTCAAGACTTTAACTAGTGATGTGCCCACTCTTTTGGATTACAAAGACTTGAATTATGATAGTTGCTCTTTGATTGGTTGTATTTATTTTTTGCAATCCAGGATAAATTCAACACATGCTTATGAACAAAATAAAGCTTTTACTAAACATATTGTTGATGCTATGATGAAAGCTTTAGAAGAAAAGTTGGAATTAGACGTTTCAATTCCTAGAAAATTGCATGATGAATGGGAACCTACTATCAAAGTCAAGATTAAAAAATTACGAGTGGCTTGCTTTATATGACTTGGGTGCTAGTGTTTCTACAATTCCGAAATCTTTATGTGATGCGCTTGGTCTTACCTATATTGAAGAATGTTCTTCAATTTGGAGTTGGGAGATTCCACTATTAAAAAACCTATAGGAAGAATTAATGATGTTCTTATTCCTGCAAATAGGAATTATGTGCCCATATATTTTATTGTTCTTGATATTGATTGCAATCCGTCTTATCCAATTATTCTTGGTAGACCGTTTTTACGCACTACTGGTGCCGTGATTGATATGAAAGATGGAAATATTAAATGTTAATTACCACTAAGGAAGGGTATGGAATACTTCCCTACAACTAGAATTAAGAAACCATATGAATCAATCATGAGGGCATCATATGGATCTATAAGCAAAGATGACATCCGTAGCATTATGCCTAGCTAGGGGCGTAAAACAATAGCGCTCTTTGGGAGGCAACCCAACTTGTATCTTTTTGCTTTTTTGTTTTCTTTCTGTTTTAAATAAAATACCCAATTATGCCTCTGATAAGATGTGTTTTTGTGGTTTAGATTAGTGTTTGTGCCAAGCAAAGCCTTTGGGATGATTTGAGTGATAGTTGATTTGATCTTGCTAAAAAACAGAAACTTTTGCACTCACCAAAATAAACTTAACAGAAGTGTGATTTTTAGTTGATTCTTTTTGCAGAAGATTAATAAACAAATTGCTCACGTTTTCCTTTTTTTCAAAATTGTTGGAGTTACAGAAGTATTCAAAGTATCCAGATTTATACAGACTATCTATTTTTGAAAGATTCTGTTTTCTTTGCGTTGTGTGCTTGTTTTGATGATTCTATGATTTTCTTTGAAGAGTTTTTGCCATATAGAAGTTGTAATACAGTAGATATAATGCAAAAATAAAATATGAATGGGTTTGCAACAGTACTTATAGTAGTGGTTTGCTTTCTTATACTAACCGATCTCACTAAGGTTTTGTTGAGTTTTGTGTGATTAATGTTTTTAAGTTTTGGGTGATATTACGATGGATGAAGGAATAAGGATTAGCAAAACTAAGATTGGGGATGCGCGAGGCACCCCAAGATTTAAGCATAAAGAACCTAAGCTTGGGGATGCCCCCCGAGTGGCATCCCCTCTTTCTTCTAACAACCACCGGTATTTTCCTTGGAGCTATATTTTAATTCGTCACATATTATGATTTTTGCTTGGAGCGTCTTGTATGATATGAGTCTTTGCTTGTTTTCCTTTTTATTTTAAGTCTTGAATCCTTGATGGACACACCTTTTTGAGAGAGCCAAAAATTATGCTATGCTTCCTCCTATGCTTCACTTAAATTTTAGAGCCTTGGAATTGCTCTAGTGCTTCACTTATATCTTTTTGAAGCACGGTGTGCTTTGTTATTTTTGAATAAATGCTCTCATGCTTCACTTTGATTTATTTGGGAGTTAGTAATTTTTTTAGAAATTCTCTCTTGCTTCACTTAGATTATTTTCAGAGAAAGAAATACTATGATCATGTTCCTCACTTATATTTGTTTGAGCTTATTAAAAGCAACATATGAAATTAGTTCCAAAGTGATAGATATCCAAGGAGGATATAATAAAAACTTTCATGAAGATCATTGTACAAAATAAACATGGTTCTTTGTAATGGTTTTGAGATATGACGATATGATATGTGACTCATATTGATGAGTAATTATGCTTTAGTAAGAATATTAGTGTTAAGGTTTGTGATTCCCTATGCAAGCACGAAAGTCAATAGTTATGCAATGAAATTACATACTACTTGTGGTGCATTATTCTGTGTTAGTTATGCTTAATGCTCGCTTATGAGATTTTTCATTTCTTGGTTGGACGCCTCTCAATCTTTTTGCTAGCCTTCATTTGCACTAAGTATGACCACTACTTGTGCATCCAAAACCCTTTAAACTAGCTTTGCCATATGAGTCCACTATACCTACCTATATGCTGTATTTCTGTGCCATTTTAAGCAAAATTGTATGTGCCATCTCTATTTTTCAGAATAAATTTCTGTTTTGTGTACTCATACCGCATGCGAGGCAGTGAGGGTGGCCGATATTTTCCATGCGAGATGTATTATTCTCACGATTAGTGTTTATTCACTTGTCATTGCACGAGAGTATGACAAAGGTATTAGGGATGCCCTATCCCGAAAAGAAAAATGCATTTACTTTACATTGTCAAATAATAAATTCCTTGGAAAGTGTAGGTATGGAGGGCACCTGTGGATACGGTTAGCCACGGAAAGTGAAAGTATGGTGGAAAAAGGAATACACTTTATTTTCTGTTTGGGAACCGGCTATGATATATGTAGCATGGAAACTGTTGGGAACTCTAAGTCGTTTTCATTGGTGGGAAAAGTATGCCTCCCAAAATGTTTTTATCTCTCAATTTTCTCTTTGAACTCTGGCACCTCTATAAATCCCTACTTCCCTCCACGGAGGGCCTTTTCTTTTACTTTATGCAATTTTTATTTTTTACTTGAGTCTCCATCTTCTCTTACAAAGCACAAACTAAGGGGCACTATGATCATATTTGAGCATTGGGTATAGCTAGTACTCGAGTGTGTTTCATGAATGGATCAATTGTTGAGCATAATGGGATAGGGATAACTTACTTTAGTGTTGATATTTTGAAAGACATGGTTGCTTGTTCATATGCTTGAGTATTAATGTCTTCATGTCAAAACTAGACTATTGCTTTGAACCATATAAAAGTCCAAATGTCCATGCTACAAAGAAAAGAATATGTGATGAACATGTTAGGCAACATTCCACATCAAAAATTATGTTCTTATCATTTACCTACTCGAGGACGAGAAGGAATTAAGAATGGGGATGCTGATACGTCTCCAACGTATCTATCATTTTTGATTGTTCCATGCTGTTATATTATCATTCTTGGATGTTTTACAATCATTTGATAATAATTTTATATCATTTTTGGTACTAACCTATTGACATAGTGCCCTGTGTCAGTTGCTGTTTTTTTGCTTGTTCTTACATCGTAGGAAATAAATACCAAACGGAGTCCAAACATAGCGAAACTTTTTGTGGATTTTTTCTGGACCAGAAGACACCTGTTGGGCCAAAGAAGTACCAGATGGGTGCTCCAAGGGGAGCACAACCCACCAGGGTGCGCCTGGGGGCCCAGGCGCGCCCAGGTGGGTTGTGCCCACCTCGGTGGCCTCCCACAGCGCCTCTTTGCTCTATAAATACCCCAATATTCCAGAAACACTAGGAGAGTCGCTAAAAATCAATTCCAGCCGCCGCAAGTTCCAGAACCTCCAGATCCAATCTAAACACCATCACAGAGGGGTTCACCATCCTCATTGGTGTCTTTTTGATGATGTGTGAGTAGTTCATTTTAGACCTACAAGTCCATAGTTAGTAGCTAGATGGCTTCATCTCTCTCGTTTGATTCTCAATACAATGGTCTCTTGGAGATCCATATGATGTAACTCTTTTTGCGGTGTGTTTGTTGGGATTCGATGAACTTTGAGTTTATGATCAGATCTATGTTTTTATCCATGAATGTTATTTGAGTCTTCTATGGTCTCTTATATGCATGATTGCTTATAGCCTCATATTTCTTCTCTGATATTTGGGTTTTGTTTGGCCAACTTGATCTATTTATCTTGCAATGGGAAGAGGTGCTTTGTGATGGGTTCGATCTTACGGTGCTTGATCCCAGTGATAGAAGGGGAAACCACACGTATGTATCATTGCTATTAAGGATAACAAGATGGGGTCTATTTCTACATAAATAGATCTTGTCTACATCATGTCATCATTCTTATTGCATTACTCCATTTTTCCATGAACTCAATACATTAGATGCATGCTGGATAGTAGTCGATGTGTGGGGTAATAGTAGTAGATGCAGGCAGGAGTCAGTCTACTAATATTGGGTGGGATGCCTATATAATGACCATTTCCTGGATATTGTCATGATTATTTGAAGTTCTACCAATTGCCCAACAATAATTTGCTTTCCCATCTTTTGTTATTTTTCTCGAGAGAAGCCACGAGTGAAACCTACGGCCCCCGGGTCTCTTCTTTAATATATTTGCCTTCGCGATCTATTTTCATTTTCTTTTATTTTCAGATCTATTAAACCAAAAATACAAAAATACCTTGCTGCACTTTATTTTATTTGCGAACTATTTATCCAATCTACTACAACTTTCTCCCGTCCACTTGCTAATTTTTCTAGCGCCATTTCCCGAAATGGATTGACAACCCCTTTAACACGTCGGGTTGCGTTATTTGTGTGCAGGAACTGTTTACGTTATGTTGCGTGGTTCTCCTACTGGTTCGATAACCTTGGTGTCATCACTGAGGGAAATACCTATTGTCGTTGTGCTGCCTCATCCCTTCCTCTTTGGGGAAATACCGACGTAGTTCTAGGAGACATCAGGGCGCTAAGGGCATGGTCTGTTCTCTTAGGGCACTCCCCTCTATATATAGCTAGAGGGCATGGCAAACAACCCCTCCAAGACCTAGGGCGCAACTATGGGGAAGAGGACTTGGACTCCAAGTCCAATCCTATTCCTACTAGGACTCCTTCCTTTTTTGCCTTCCCTAGCCAAATGGGCTTTTGAGGACTTGGTAAGCCTTGTCCAATAAGGCCAGTGCGCCTACCCATAGCCCATGCTAGCCCTTGGGTCGTAGTGGACCAACTTGTGGAGTTCCGGACCCCTCCGGAATCCTCCGGAACCTTCTGGAAGCTTCCCGATAGAATACTGAAAGAACTGCACATTTTTTTAGAACCCAAAATATGACTTTCCATATATAAATATTTACCTCTCGACCATGCTAAGACTCCTCGTGATGTTTGGGATCTCATCTGGGACTCCGAACAACATTTGGTTACCACTCATCAAATCCCAATACTACTCTAGCGTCAATGAACGTTAAGCGTGCTACCCTCTGGGTTCGAGAATTATGTAGATCGAGACACCTCTCCGAATAATAAGCAATAGCAGGACCTGGATGCCCATATTGATTCCTACATATTCCATGAAGATCTTTTATCGGTTGAACCTTTATGACAACATATGTAATTCCCTTTGTCTGTTGGTATGTTAGTTGCCCAAGATTTGATCGTGAGTATCTCTATACCTAGTTCGATCTCATCACTAGCAAGTCTCTTTACTCGTTCTGTAATACATCATCTTCTAACTAACTTCTTAGTCACTTTACTTGCAAGCTTCTTGTGATGCTGCATTACCGAGAGGGCCTAGAGATACCTCTCCATCATACGGAGTGATAAATCCCAATCTTGATTCACACCAACTCAATAGACACCTTCGGAGATACCTATAGAGCATCCTTATGATCACCCAGTTACGTTGTGACATTTGATAGCACACCAGGTATTCCTTCGATATCCAGGAGTTGCATGATCCCATGATCAAAGGAATATGTATTTGACATTAAGAAAGCAGTAGCAAAAACTGAACGATCATATGCTATGCTAACGGATGGGTGTTGTCCATCACATCATTCTCCAAATGATGTGATCCCATTATCAAGTGACAACACATTTCTATGGTTAGGAAACCTTAACCATCTTTTGATCAACGAGCTAGTCTAGTAGAGGCTCACTAGGGACACAGTGTTTTCTATCTATCCACACATGTATCTGAGCTTCCTCATCAATACAATTCTAGCATGGATAATAAACATTTATCATGAATAGGGAAATATGATAATAATCAATTTATTATTCCCTCTAGTGCATATTTCCAACAGTCTCCCGCTTGCACTAGAGTCAATAATCTAGTTCACATCACCATGTGATTAACATCCAAAGAGTTCACTGGAGTCAATAATCTAGTTAACATCACCATGTGATTAACACCCAAAGAGTTCTAAGGTGTTATCACGTTTTGCTTGTGAGAGAGGTTTTTAGTCAACGGGTCTGCAACATTCAGATCCATGTGTACTTTGCAAATCTTTATGTCATACTGTAGATGCTGCTATCACGCTTTACTTGGAGCTATTCCAAATGACTGCTCCATTATACGTATCCGGTTTGCTACTCAGAGTTACCCGCATCGGTGTCAAAGCTTGCATCGACGTAACCCTTTACGAAGAACTCTTTATCCCCCATAATCAAGAAACATTTCCTTAGTTCTCTACTTACCAAGGATAATTTTGAGCGGTGTCCAATGATCCACTCCTGGATCACTTTTGTACCTCTTTTGCCAGACACATGGCAAGGCACACATCAGGTGTAGTACACAACATGGCATATCGTATAGAGCCTATGGCTAAGGATAAGGGGACGACCTTCGTCCTTTCTCTTTCTTCTGTCGTGGTCGAGCTTTGAGTCTTAATCAACTTCACACATTACAATACAGGCAACAACTCCTTCTTTGACTGACCCATTTTGAACTCCTTCAAAATCTTGTCAATGTATGTACTCATTGAACGTCTTATCAAGCCTCTTGATCTATCTCTTTAGATCTTGATGCCCAATATGTAAGCACCTTCACCGAGGTCTTTCATTGAAAAATTGTTATTTAAATATACTTTTATGCTATCCAAAAGTTCTATAGCATTTCCAATCAGCAATATGTCATCCACATATAATATCAGAAATGCTATAGAGCTCCCACTCACTTTCTTGTAAATACAGACTTCACCATAAGTCTGTATAAAACCAAATGCTTTGATCACCTCATCAAAGTGTATATTCCAACTCCCGAGATGCTTGCACCAGTCCATAGAATCATCGCTGGAGCTTGCACACTTTGTTAACACCTTTAGGGTCAACAAAACCTTCCGGTTGCATCATATACACAACTCTTCTTTAAGAAACCCATTAAGGAATGCAGTTTTGACGTCCAATTGCCAATTTTCATATTCATAAAATGTGCAATTGCTAACATGATTCTGACAGACTTAAGCATCACTACGAGTGGGAAAGTCTCATCATATTCAATCCCTTGGACTTGTCGAAAACCTTTTGCGACAAGTTGAGCTTTGTAGATGGTGATATTACCATCAACGTCCATATTCCTCTTGAAGATCCATTTATTCTTAATGGCTTGCCAATTATCTGACAATTCCACCAAAGTCCATACTTTGTTCTCATACATGGATCCTATCTCAGATTTCATGGCCTCAAGCCATTTGTCAGATTCTGGGCACATCATAGCTTCTTCATAGTTCATACGTTCGCCATTGTCTAACAACATGACTGAAGCAAATATGTCGTGGAGGAAATAATAAAGTTGTTATTTTATATTTCCTTATTCATGATAAAGGTTTATTATTCATGCTAGAATTGTATTGATCGGAAACCTTAATGCATGTGTGAATACATAAACAAACAACATGTCCCTAGTTAGCCTCTACTAGAGTACCTCGTTGATCAAAGATGGTTAATGTTTCCTAACCATGGACAAGAGTTGTAATTTGATAATGGGATCACATCATTAGGAGGATGATGTGATGTACAAGACCCATTCGTGTAGCAACATGACCTCAAACAATCTGATCTCTGTGCATCAGTGTCATCCCTGGATCAGTAATGCTGACACGCACAATACTTGAGGATTTATAACAGAGTAGCAATCGCACACTTATTACAACGAATGTCTCAAAAGAGAACTTATTACAATAAATATGGCTTAAGGACATCTGAAATCGATAACAGCGGAAAGCTTGGAAGATAAAGTGAGTCCATCAACTCCAACAGCATCACTAAGTGAAAGATAACGACCTATGGCACCTTACTCGTTGTCTGAAAAGTCTGCAAAATGAACATTACAGCCTGAAACGGGTCAACACATGGAATATGTTGGCAATGTAACACATAGAGTAATGAACAGAATAGATGCTATCACTACATGCATTTATGGCTGGTGGAAAGCTCTATGGTTAACAGTTTTGTATAAAGCCAAATTTTCCATACAACAAAGAAATGAATTTTATTTAACTATCATGGTGGTTGATAAACATTGAGAAGGTTCCTCCAACTCAATCCCAATTAAACATCATCATTAAACCCAATCAAATTATATTTAGAGTGATGAGATCAACATGATAATCCAAGAACTAGATACTCAAAACGTTCATAACCGGGGACACGGCTAACCATGATTAGTTTGTACACTCTACAGTGGTTTGCGCACTTTTCCCCACAAGACTCGAATACATCCATGGTCGGAGAATCGAGACACGGTCTTTCTAAAGCATTAACTCTTTACTTTGGATAGACAGTACCACCTACAACCCACTACATCTGGTAGTCTGCCTCTTCAAGAGCTTCATGCAACTTACTCAACTATGGCAGAGCCCATAATGGCTTGTGGCTGCACACGGAAGATTCTAGCATGAATAATCTTATGATCCCTTTGAGCCTGGTTGGCGGACCATAGGATGATCACACAGGTACTATGGGATATCCTAGGACAACACTGGATTCTCCAGGTGCCCTGATAACCACTTGGTACTCTAGGGTGCCTCAAGCAATCCACCCAGACATGTATTTAAGTAGCCACCTTAATTCAACCATTAATTAGTAATACTCACATCTATCATGGATACACTCACCCAAACCACGTCTACGAGCATAGCATAGCAATATAAGCATAACGTAAAAGTAACTCCCAAAGGTTGGATAATAAACAGGACAATAGGTACTACCTCATCTACTTCCCAAAACCCACATGTTAAATCAGATCCTAACCATGCAATTGTTTGAGGATTGATCTAATGCAATAAAACTGGGTCGTAACGAGGTATGATCAAAGTGTTACTTGCCTTGCTGATGATCCGTGAAACCTAGAGACTCGTAGTAGCACGCTTGGCACTCCAGGTACTCTAACGCAAACAAACAAGCATACAATAAGCACTCAACTGGAAGCATGGGTAAACCAAAAATAAGAGATATAACCAGAAAGTTCAACTTAAGAACTCCGGTTTGCAAAAACAATCAAATCAAACGAAGCAACGAAACTCAACCTGTGAAAGAAACAGGATCCATTTACTAATCTGGACTTAAGTCAAATTTTACAGTACCAAAATATTGTTCAAGTTGATTAAACAGAAAGAGGGCTTGAGACGAAGATCTAGGCGCTGAATCGCCTGATTCCGATAAATGAGCGAAAAGAAAAACTAAAACGAAAATCAGGGAATTGCGATCGAAAATAATCGCGGAAAAACACTGGAAAAAGAAAAACTGACGAATAGGCTAACGAACGAACGTTCACTGTCTGCGGATAACGGGTAAAAATTGTTCATTAAAACGAACATACAAACAGGCGTTCGCTAAATAATTAAACTGGGAAAAAAATAAAACCGATCTAAAATAAAAATAACCGAGGGTCTAAAAACTGAACTATTTTATAACAAAAACCGGTGGCTACCTCGGTTCGCGTGACAGCGGCGGCGGCGGCGGGCAACTCCAATGACAGCAGCGTCTGGCGGCGGCGGCAGGGTCGGCGGTGAGGGCGGCATCCGGCGGCAGCGGGCGATGGCTAGCACGGGCGGCGGGGCAGTGGCTGGCGCGGGTGGCGGGGCATTGGCTGGCGCGGGTGGCGGCAGGGTCGGCGGTGAGGGCGGCATCCGGCGGCAGCGGGCGATGGCTAGCACGGGCGGCGGGGCAGTGGCTGGCGCGGGTGGCGGCGCGGGAGGCGGCGGCGACGGGTTAGGGTTTCGGCAGGGTGGGCTGGTGGCTGTGGCGGCTCAGGCCTCGTGAGTTATAAAGGCCGGCCGGGTCGAGTCCTAGTCGGGCACGGCCCTGCTAGGTCGGTTGACTTTTTTTTTAAATAATTCCGCGCAGAAAAACAAAGAAAAGAAATACTAAACAGACTCCAAAAATCCTGAAACAAATTTTCCCCGTCTTCTAAAAATATAGCGGACAAAGTTAACATTTATTTGGGTCTCTAATGGAATTTTGAAAAACGCATATTTTTCCTAATTCAAATAAAATAGCTATAAAACTCCGAATAAAATACTTATTTTATTTTAATATTTGACCTCCAATATTTCTTTATTTTGGCGAAGTCATTTTATCCCCTCTCTTTTATTTTCGTAATGTAAATATTCGAAGAGAAAAATAATTAAAATCAAACGATTCTCTTTTCAAAATTTGAGAAAAACTCAAATATGAAAATAACGAAATCCCCAACTCTCTCTGTGGGTCCTTGAGTTGCGTAGAATTTCCAGGATCAACCCAAAATGCAATAAAATATGATATGCAATGATGATCTAATGTATACCATTCTAAATTGAAATTTTGGGATGTTACAATTCGTTAGCTTAGCATAATGATCGTTCAGTTTTATTGCCATTGCTTTCTTCATGTCAAATAAATATTCGTTCGACTACGAGATTATGCAACTCCCGAATATTGGAGGAATGCCTTGTGTGCTATCAAACGTCACAACTAACTAGGTGATTATAAAGATGCTCTACAGGTATCTCCAAAGGTGTGTGTTGAGTTGCCATAGATCGAGATTAGGATTTGTCACTCTGAGTATCGGAGAGGTATCTCTAGGCCCTCTTGGTAATACACATCACAAGAATGCAAGCAAATGACTAAGGAGTTAGTCATGAGGTGATGTATTACGGAACGAGTAAAGAGACTTGTCGGTAACGAGATTGAACTAGGTATGAAGATACGGACGATCGAATCTCGGGCAAGTAACATACCGATGGACAAAGGGAATTACGTATGTTGTCATAACGATTCGACTGATAAAGATCTTCATAGACTATGTAGGAGCCAATATGAGCATTCAGGTTCCACTATTGGTTATTGACCAGAGAGGTGTCTCGGTCATGTCTACATAGTTCTCGAACCCGTAGGGTCCGCACGCTTAACATTCAATGATGATATATATATGAGTTATGTGATTTGGTAATCGAATGTTTTTTAGAGTCCTGGATGAGATCACGGACATTACGAGGAGTCTCGAAATGGTCGAGAGGTAAATATCGATATATAGGATGATGGTATTCGGACATCGGAAGTGTTCTCGAGGGTACCAGGTACATATAGGGTCACCGGAAGGGGTTCCAGGCACCCTCGGCAAAGATATGGGCTTAATGGGCCAAGGGAGGGACAGACCAGCCCACAAGGTGCTGGTGCGCCCCTCCAAAAGGCCAGCCAGCCCTAGGGAAAGGAAAAGGGGGAGGGCAAGTCCCTCCTTCCTTCCCCTCCTTAAGGGAGAAAGGAAGGGGGGGCTGCCTCCGGCTTCCTTCCCCTGGCGCCTATACAAGGAAGGGGGGGCGAACCAGGGATGGAGCCCAAGTGGGATTCAGCCCCACTTGGGGCACCCCTTGGCCTCTCCCCTCTCCCTCCCACCTATATATATGAGGAGGGGGGCGCCTAGCACACACCAGACAATTGCCTAGCCGTGTGCGGCGCCCCCTCCACAGTTTACTCCCCCGGTCATATTTTTGTAGTGCTTAGACGAAGCCCTGCAAAGATCACTCCACCATCATTGTTACTACGTCGTCGTGCTGACGGAACTGATATACTACCTCAACGTCTTGCTGGATCAAGAAGGCGAGGGACGTCACCGAGCTGAACATGTGCAGAACTCGGAGGTGTCGTTCGTTCGGTACTCGATCGGTGGATCGTGAAGAAAGTTCGACTACATCAACCGCGTTGTGAAATGCTTACGGTCTATGAGGGTACATAGACACACTCTCCCCCTCATTGCTATGCATCTCCTAGATAGATCTTCCGTGAGCATAAGAATATTTTGAAATTGCATGCTACATTCCCAAACAGTGGCATCATGAGCCAGGTCTATGCGTAGATAATATGCACGAGTAGAACACAAAGAGTTGTGGGAGGCGATCTCCATACTGCTTACGACCAATGTCTTATTTTGATTTGGTGGTATTGTTGGATGAAGCAGCCCGGACCAACCTTACATGACCACGTTCATGAGACTGGCTCCACCGATTGACATGCAACTAGTTTTGCATAATGGTGGATGACGGGTGTTTGTTTCTCCTACTTTAGTTGAATCGAATTTGACTGCGGCCAGTCCTTGTTGAATGTTAAAAAAGCAAACTTGATAAATCACCATTGTGGTTTTGTGCCATACGTAAGGACGGTTTTTGCTAGAAGCCCGCAGTAGCCACGTAAAACTTGCAAAAACAAAGTAGCGGACGTCTAACTTGTTTTTGCAGGGTATGATGTGATGTGATATGGTCAGGACATGATGTGATATGCGTTATTGTATGACATGATCATGTTTTGTAATCTATTGGCAACCGATAGGAGCCTTATTGTTGTCTCTTTATTGTATGAAATGCAAACGCCATGTAATTGATTTACTTTATCGCTATGACTTAGCAATAGTCATAGAAACAATAGTTGGCGAGACGACCACGACACAACAATGGAGATCAAGGTGTCGAGCCAGTGACGATAGAGATCATGACGATGCTTTGGAGATAGAGATCAAAAGCACAAGATATGATGGCCATGTCATGTCACATATTTTTGATTGCATGTGATGGTTATTATTTATGCATCTTATTTTGCTTAGAACGACAGTAGCATTATAAGATGATCCCTTCACTAAATTTCAAGGTAAAAGTGTTCTCCCTAAGTATGCACCATTGCTACAGTTCGTCGTGTTGAGACACCACATGAGGATCGGTTGTGATAGATTCTACGTTCATATAAAACGGGTGTAAGCCAGATTTACACACGCAGAATACTTGGGTAAACTTGACGAGCCTAGCATGTGCAGACATGGCCTCAAAACACTGGAGATTGAAAGATCGAACATGAATCATATAGTAGATATGATCAACATAGAGATGTTCACCATTGATGACTACCCCATCTCACGTGATGATCGGACATGGGTTAGTTGATTTGGATCACGTTACACTTAGATGTCATGAGGGATGTCAGTTCAAGTTGGAGTTCTTAGGTAATTTGATTAATTAAACTTTAATTTATCATGAACTTAGTCCTGATAGTAGATGCAAATTATGTTGTAGATCAATAGCTCGCGTTGTAAACTCCCCTATGTTTTTTGATATGTTCCTAGAGAAAACTAAGTTGAAAGAGGATAGTAGCAATATAATGATGCAGACTGGGTCCATGATCTGAGGATTATCCTCAATGCTGCACAGAAGAATTATGTCCTTGATGCACCTCTAGGTGACAAACCTATTGCAGGAGCAGATCAAACGTTATGAACATTTGGCAAGCTCGATATGATGACTACTTGATAGTTTAGTGCACCATGCTTTACAGCTTAGAGCCGGGACCTCAAAAACCTTTTGAATGCCATAGAGCATATGAGATGTTCCAAGAGCTGAAATTAGTATTTTAGACTGATGCCCATGTCGAGAGGTATGAGACCTCTAAGAAATACTTTGCCTAAAAGATGGATGAGAATAGCTCAGCTAGTGAGCATGTGCTCAGAAACTCTGGGTAATACAATCGCTTGAATCAAGTGGGAGTTAATCTTTCAGATAAGATAGTGATTGACAGAGTTCTCTAGTCACTATCACTAAACTACTGGAACTTCATGATGAACTATAATATGCAATGGATGACGAAAATGATTCACGAGATTTTTGTGATGCTGAAATTAGCGAAGGTAGAAATCAAGAAAGAGCATCAAGTGTTGATGGTTAATAAGACCACTAGTTTGAAGAAAAACAGCAAGGGAAAGAAATGGAACTTCAAGAAGAACGACAAGCAAGTTGTCACTCCCGTGAAGAAGCCCAAAGCTGGACCTAAGCCTAAAACTGAGTGCTTCTACTGCAAAGGGAATGGTCACTAGAAGCGGAACTGCCCCAAGTACTTGGTGGATAAGAAGGATGGCAAAGTAAACAAAGGTATATTTGATATACATGTTATTGATGTGTCCCTTTCTAGTATTTGTAGTAGCTCCTAGGTATTTGATACTGGTCCAGTTGCTAAGATTAGTAACTTGAAATAGGAGTTGCAGAATAAACAGAGACTAGTTAAGGGTGAGGTGACGATTTGTGTTGGAAATGATTCCAAGGTTGATACGATCACCATCGCATGCTCCCTCTACCTTCGGGATTAGTGTTGAACCCAAATAGATATTATTTGGTGTTTGCGTTGAGCATGAATATGACTGGATCATGTTTGTTGCAATATAGTTATGCATTTAATTCAGAGAATAAATGTTATTCTATTTATATGAATAAAACCTTCTATGGTCATACACCCAATGTGAATGGTTTATTGAATCTCGATCGTAGTGATACACATATTCATAATATTGATGCCAAAAGATGCAACGTTGATAATGATAGTGCAACATACTTGTGGCACTCCCGTTTAAGTCATATTGGTGTAAAGCGCATGAAGAAACTCCGTATGGATGGACTTTTGGAACCACTTGATTATGAATCATTTGATACTTGCGAACCATGCCTCATGGGCAAGATTACTAAAACTCTATTCTTTGGAACAATGGCGCGAGCTAATAACTTATTGTAAATAATACATACCGATGTATGCGGTCTGATGAGTGTTGAAGCATGCGGCGGGTATCGTTATTTTCTCATCTTCACTGATGATTTAAGTAGATATGGGTATATCTACTTGAAGAAACACAAGTCTCAAACATATGAAAAGTTCAAAGAATTTCAGAGTGAAGTGGAGAATCATCATAACAAGAAAATAAAGTTTCTATGATCAGATCACACAGGCGAATATTTGAGTTACGAGTTTGGCCTTCATTTAAACAATGTGGAATTGTTTCACAACTCACACCACCTGGAACACCACAGCGTAATGGTGTGTCCGAACGTCGTAACCGCACTTTATTAGATATGGTGTGATATATGATGTCTCTTATCGATTTACCACTATCATTTTGGGGTTATGCATTAGAGACAGCCGCATTCACATTAAATAGGGCACCGTCTAAATCTGTTGAGACGGCACTGTATGTACTGTGGTTTAGCAAGAAACCTAAGTTGTCGTTTCTTAAAATTTGTGGTTGCGACACTTATGTCAAAAGGCTTCAGCCTGATAAGATCGAACCCAAATCGTAGAAGTGCATCTTCATAGGATACCCTAAGGAAACAATTGGGTACACCTTCCACCACAGATCTGAAGCCAAGATATTTGTTGCTGAGAATGGGTCCTTTCTAGAGAAGGAGTTTCTCTCGAAAGAAGTGAGTGGGAGGAAAGTAGAACTTGATGAGGTAAATGTACCTTCTCTCAAATTGGAAAGTAGTACATGAGAGAAAATTGTTCCTGTGATGCCTAGACCAATTAGACAGGAAGCTAAATATGATGATCTTGAAACTTCAGATCAAGTTACTATTGAATTTTGTAGGTCAACTAGAGTGGTATGGTAATCCTTTCCTGGAAGTCATGTTACTAGACCAAGGCAGACCTACGAACTATGAAGAAGCTATGATGAGCCCAGATTCCGACAGATGGCTTGAGGTCATGAAATCAAAGATAGGATCCATATATGAGAACAAAGTGTGGACTTTGGTGGACTTGCCCGATGATCGGCAAGCCATAGAGAATAAATGGATCTTCAAGAAGAACACTGACACGGATGGTAATATTACTGTTTACAAAGCTCGACTTGTCGCAATATGTTTTCGACAAGTTCAAGGGGGTGACTATGATGAGACTTTCTCAACCATAGCGATGCTTAAGTCCGTCTGAATCATGTTAGCAATTGCCACATTTTATGAAATCTAGCAAATGGATGTCAAAACTGCACTCCTTAAATGGATATATCTAAGAAGAGTTTTATATGTGATACGTCTCCAACGTATCTATAATTTTTTATTGTTCCATGTTGTTATATTATTATTCTTGGATGTTTTACAATCATTTTATATTATTTTTTGGTACTAACCTATTGACATACTGCCCAGTGCCAGTTGTTGTTTTCTGCTTGATGTTTACACCGCAGGAAATAAGTACCAAGCAGAGTCCAAACGCAGCAAAAAAAATTGTGGATTTTTTCTGGACCAGAAGACATAAGTAGGGCCGAAGAAGTACCAAAGGGGTGCCCCGAGGGGGGCACAACCCACCAGGGTGTGCCTGGGCCCCATGCACGCCCAAGTGGGTTATGCCCACCTTGGTGGCCTCCCGCACCACCTCTTTGCTCTATAAATACCCCAATATTCTAGAAACCCTAGGGGAGTGGACAAAAATCAATTCCAGCCACCACAAGTTCCAAAAACACCAGATCCAATCTAGACACCATCATGGAGGGGTTCACCATGTCCATTAGTGCCTCTCCGATGATGCGTAAGTAGTTCTTTGTAGACCTACGGGTACGTAGTTAGTACTTAGATGGCTTCCTCTTTCTCTCTCTCTCTCTCTTGATTCTCAATACAATGGTCTCTTGGAGATCCATATGATGTAAGTCTTTTTGCGGTGTGTTTGTTGGGATCCGATGAACTTTGAGTTTACGATCAGATCTATTTTTTATCCATGAAAGTTATTTGAGTGTTCTTTGATCTCTTATATGCATGATTGATTAGAGCCTCGTATTTCTTATCCCATATTTGGGTTTTGATTGGCCAACTTGATCTATTTATCTTGCAATGGGAAGAGGTGCTTTGTGATGGGTTTCATCTTATGATGCTTGATCCCAGTGACAGAAGGGGAAACAACACGTATGTATCGTTGCTATTAAGGATAACAAGACGAGGTATATTTCTACATAAATAGATCTTGGCTACATCATGTCATCATTCTTATTGCATTACTCCATTTTCCCATGAACTTAATACACTAAATGCATGCTGGATAGTGGTCGATGTGTGGAGTAATAGTAGTAGATGCAGGCAGGAGTTGGTCTGTTAATTTTGGATGTGATGCCTATATAAGTTCTATCAATTGCCCAATAGTAATTGTTTTCCCACCGTTTGCTATTTTTCTCAAGAGAAGCCACTAGTGAAACCTACGCCCCCGGGTCTCTTCTTTATTGTATTTACCTTCATGGTCTATTTTTATTTGCTTTTATTTTCAGTTCTGCTAAATCAAAAATACAAAAATATTTTGCTGCACTTTATTTTATTTGCGATATATTTATCCAATCTATTACAACTTTATCCCGTCTTCGTGCCAATTTCTGGCGCTGTTATCCGAAAGGGATTGACAACCCCTTTAACACATGGGTTGCGAGTATTTGTTGTTTGTGTGTAGGAGCTGTTTATGGTGTGTTGCGTGGTTCTCCTACTGGTTCGATAACCTTGGTCTCATCACTTAGGGGAATACCTACCGTCGCTGTGCTGCATCATCCCTTCCTCTTTGGGGAAATACCGACGTGGTTCAAGCAGGCATCAAAAGGAATTTCTGGCGCCGTTGCTGGGGAGGATCACGTCAAGGTAGTCTCCCGACAACGTGCCAATTCTGGCGCCATTGCCGGGGAGACATCATCAACATCAACCATGTTCCTAATCACAAATCTCATCTCCTTCCAATTTACATTATTTAACATTTGCCTCTCGCTTTCCTCTCCCCCACTTCACAAAAATTTGTCATTTTATTCGCCCTCTTTTTTGTTTGCCGTTTTCTCGTCAGATCTGTTTCTGAGTGCAATCTTATTGCATAGTCACCATGACTCAAGAGAACACCAAGTTTTGTGATTCCTATAATACCAACAACAATGATTTGATTAGCACTTCGAGTGCTCCTCTCGCCACTTGTGCGGAGTCTTGTGATATTAATACTGCTTTGTTGAATCTTGTTATGAAAGATCAATTTTTCGGTAATCCTAATGAGGATGTCGCGCCCAATCTTAACACATTCCTGGAATTATGCGATATGCCAAAGGAAAAAGATGTGGACAATGATGTTGTGAAGTTGAAATTATTCTATTTTCTTTGTGAGATCATGCAAAAATTTGGTTTTCTTCTTTGCCTCGCAATAGTATCGATTCTTGGAATAAGTGCAAGGATGCTTTTATTACTAGGTATTTTACGCCCGCAAAAATCATTTACCTTAGAACACAGAACATGAATTTCAAGCAACTTGAACATGAGCTTGTTGCACAGTCTTGGGAAAGGATGAAATTGATGCTAAGGAATAGCCCAACTCATGGGTTAAATCTTTGGATGATCATACAAAAATTTTAGGTGGGATTAAATTTTGTTTCCCATAATCTTCTAGATTCTGCCGCGGGGGGTACTTTTATGGAAATTACTTTGGCTGAAGCTACTAAATGGCTAGAGAATATTATGGCAAATTACTCACAATGGCATATCGAAAGAGCGCCTACTAGTAAAAAGTCAATTCGGTAGTAGAAATAAATTCTTTGAGTGAAAACGTTGATGCTCTTATGAAGTTGATTGCTGATAAAAGTGCTCCTATTGATTTTAATGATGTTCCATTGTCCACCTTGATTGAGAAAAATAGTGATGCCACAGATGTGAATTTTATCTCACGAAAAAATTCAAATAACAATGCTTATAGAGGTAATTTTAATCCTAGGCATTTTCCTAGTAATTCCCCTAATAATTATGGTAATTCCTATCGTAATCCTTCTTATAATCATAATAGGAAAACCTCTGATCTTGAGAGCAATATTAAAGAATTTATCAATATCAAAAAGTTTTCAATGCTACGATAGAAGAAAAGCTGAATAAAGTTGATGATATGTCTAGAAGTATTGATAGAATTTCTCATTATGTAGAAACTCTCAAGAAGAAATTTTTTGTTCCTAAGGTTGAAGAATCAATTAAAGCTCTTTATGTTTCTATGGATGGAAGTAAGAAAAGAAACACTATGCTTAGAGCTAAAAGAGAATTTTTAGCAAAAGTGTTTTCTAGTGATTGCTTTCATGAAAGTGATGAAGATATTAAAATGATTGGTGTTTCCTCTATTGATTCTTCATTTATTGAAATTAAGATTGATGAAAAAGGGACTAGAGAAGAGTCAACTTTAGCTAGAAGGCGTCCCGATAATTTGGAAGGTGAAAATCTTCCTGAGAAAATTGGTAGAAGTGGGTTTGAAGAGGTCAAAACATTAACTAGTGATGTGCCCATTATTTTGGCTTACGAAGACTTTAATTATGATATTTGCTCTTTGATTGATTGTATTTCTTTGTTGCAATCCATGATAAATTCACCGCATGCTTATGAACAAAATAAAGCTTTTACAAAACATATTGTTGATGCCATGATGAAAGCGTTTTAAGAAAAGTTGGAATTAGAAGTTTCAATTCCTAGAAAATTACATGATGAATGGGAACCTACCATAAAAGTCAATATTAAAAATTATGAGTGTTTTGATTTATGTGACTTGGGTGCTAGTGTTTCTACAATTCTGAAATCTTTATGTGATGTGCTTGGTCTTACCGATATTGAATAATGCTCTTTAAATTTGCATTTGGGGGATTCTACTATAAAAAAGCCTATGGGAAGAATTAATGATGTTCTTATTCTTGCAAATAGTAATTATGTGCCCATAGATTTTATTGTTCTTAATATTGATTGCAATCCGTCTTGTCCAATTATACTTGGTAGACCGTTTGTATGTACTATTGGTGCCGTGATTGATATGAAAGAAGGCAATATGAAATTTCAATTTACACTAAGGAAGGGTATGGAACACTTACCTAAAACAAGAATTAGGCCACCATATGAATCAATCAGGAGGGCATCATATGGATCTAGAGCTAAAGATGACAACACTTAGATCCTTCGCGTTATGCCTAGCTAGGGGAATAAAACAATAACGCTTGTTGGGAGGCAACCCAACTTGTATTTTTTTTGGTTTTTTGCTGTTTTCAATAAAATACCCAATTATGCCTTTGATTACATGAGTTTTTTGGTTTAAATTATTGTTTGTGCCAAACAAGGCCTTTGGGATGATTTGCGTGAGCGTTGATTTGATCTTGCTCAAAAACAGAAACTTTTGCGCTCACAAAAATATTTTTTGTTTTTAACAAGAGATTGCTTTTGAGTTAATTAGTTTCGCAGAAGATTAATAAACAAATTTCCCACGCGGTCCTAATTTTTCAAAAAAATTGGAGTTACAGAAGTATTCGAAGTAGTCAGGTTGCTACAGACTGTTCTATTTTTGACAGATTCTGTTTTCTTTGCGTTGTGTGCTTGTTTTGATGATTCTATGGTTTTCTTTGAAGAGTTTTTGCCATAGGAAAGTTGGAATACAGTACATATAATGCAAAAATAAAATATGAATGGGTCTGCAACAATACTTATAGTAGTGGTTTGCTTTCTTATACTAACGGATCTCATGAAGGTTTTGTTGAGTTTTGTGTGATCGAAGTTTTCAAGTTTTGGGTGATATTACAATGGATGAAGGAATAAGGATTAGCAAAAGGCTAAGCTTGGGGACCCGAGGCACTCCAAGATAATATTCAAGAAGTAGCAAGCAACTAAGCTCGGGGATGCCCCGAGTGCCATCCCCTCTTTCTTCTAACAACCATCGGTATTTTACTTGGAGCTATATTTTTTATTATGAGTTTTTCTTGGAAGGCCTTGTATGATATGAGTATTTGCTTGTTTTTCTTTGTGTTTTAAGTCTTGAATACTTGCTGGACACACCTTTTTGAGAGAGCCAAAAATTATGCTATGCTTCCTCGTATGCTTCACTTAAATTTTTAGAGCCATGGAATTGCTCTAGTGCTTCACTTATATATTTTTGAGCTTGGTGTGCTTTGTTATTTTTGAAGAAATTCTCTCATGCTTCACTTAGATTTATTTGGGAGTTAGTAATTTTTTAAGAAATTCTCTCTTGCTTCACTTAGATTATTGAGAGAAATAAATATTATACTCATGATCTTCACTTATATTTGTTTGAGCTTATTAAAAGCAACATATGAAACTAGTCCCAAAGTGATAGATATCCAAGGAGGATATAATAGAAACTTTCATGAAGATGATTGGACAAAATAAACTTGATTCTTAGTAATGGTTTTGAGATATGACGATATGATATGTGAGTCATGTTGATGAGTAATTATGCTTTAGTAAGAATATTGGTGTTAAGGTTTGTGATTCCCTATGCAAGCGTGAAAGTCAATAATTATGCAATGAAATTACATCCTACTTGTGGTGCATTATTCGGTGTTACTTATGCTTGATGCTCGCGTACGAGATTTTTTGTTTCTTGGTTGGGCGCTTCTCAATCTTTTTTCTAGCCTTCACTTTGCACTAAGTATGATCACTACTTGTGCATCCAAAACCCTTTAAACCAGTTTTGCCATATGAGTCCACTATACCTACCTATATGCGGTATTTTCATGCCGTTCTAAGCAAATTTCCATGTGCCATCTCTAATTTTCAAAACAAATTTCTCTTTTGTGTGCTTGTACCATTCGCGAGGCAGTGAGGGGTGGCCGATGTTATCCTTGCTATATGTGTTATTCTCACAACGAGTGTTTATTCACTTGTCATTGCTCGAGAGTACAATAAAGGTATTAGGGATGCCCAGTCCCGAAATGAGAAATGAATTTACTTTATGTTGTCAAATAATAAATTCCTTGGAGAGTGTTGGTATGGAGGCCACCCATGGATACGGTTAGCCATGGAAAGTGAAGGTATGCTGGAAAAAGGAATAAACTTTATTTTCTGTTTGGGAACCGCCTATGATATATATAGCATGGAAAGTATTGGGAACTCTAAGCCGTTTTCGTTGGTGGGAAAAGTATGCCTCCCAAAACGTTTTATCTCTATCTTTCTTGCTTTGAGCTTTGGCACCTCTTCAAATCCCTACTTCCCTCTACGAAGGGCCTTTCTTTTACCTTATGCAATTTTTATTTTTGAACTTGGGTCTCCATCTTCTCTTATAAAGCACCAACTAAGGGGCACTATGATCATATTTGTGGGTATAGCTAATATGCGAGTGTGTTTCATGAATGGATCAATGATTGAGCATAATGGGCTAGGGATAACTTGCTTTAATGTTGGGGATATGACTATTAGGTATGACCCGCCCAGGAGGGGCCGGGTTATACCTATGGTGGTTCATCAATACGAAGCCCATGAGGATATTGAAGATGGCGGTTCATGAAGCGAAGGCTCAAGAGCGACTTAAGGCCCATAGGAGTAAACCGCCATATGTGTATGACTTGTATTGTAAGGCAGGTATATTTAGTCACCGAGCCGAACATGTTGTTTATGAGCCGGTTGGGACTCCGTGAGCCGCTGGGCGTCAACATGTGTATATAAAGGGACGACCCGGTGGCGGTACAGGGCAAAAAACAATAGATCAAAAGCTAGGTCAAGCATATTCACTCCCTAGTAATCGAGACTTAAGCAATACCACCTCAAACTGGATTAGGCCTTACCTTCATCGTAAGGGGCCAAACCAGTATAAACTCTCTGTGTCCTTTGTCCCATTTAACCCCTTTAAGCTAACCTAGTTGCGATGGCTCCACGACTAAGTCCTCACACTAGGACATCTGTCGTGACAATTCCATGACAGTTGGCGCCCACTGTGGGGCCAACGCATGGTGGTTTTGAGTTCTTGAAGGGCAGCTTTGAAGGGATCAAGGGATACAATGTGGGCCGGTTGACCAAAAATCATCGCGGCATGCTCTAATCGATGATGTAGGCTGGGGCCCCGAGGCCGGCTCAATTGAGTACGGGTACCGGGTCCCCTTCCGTGGAATTCACGTCTTCATCGACAAGATCGGCGAGCCAGGCCCTAAGCCTGATATCTATACCGAGATCATCGAGGCGGCTCAGCGTGCACGACCCGCCCGAGTTCAGCCCGCCATGAAACATGCCTTCGTGGGATTCATCCATGGGGCAGAATTTGAGGAAGGATCCATTTATGGCGGTGTGACGGCCATCTATTTTGACGGTGAGTCATCCACGGGCGAGACTACTTCATTGTATCAACTACAAGATGGCAGACTTGGGGGCGGTTCTGATGGCAACAGTATTCCAGACCCCTATGAGCCGCTGAATAGGGTCGCAATCTTCATGGCCGGTACACAGCCTACGTAGAATTCTTCGACTGCGGCAGCGATGGTTTCTGGGTCAGCAACGGCGATGGTAGCTGGGGTGGGAGGCCCTGCGCGCCCGCCGGCTCAGGTTTTGACTGACTTGCTGGATAATCTGACAGCCTTGTTAATAGCAGAGGTTAAACCGGCAAATCAAGTTCAGCATAACACGGAAGTTGAAAAATTGTGTGACGAGATAGCACGAGCCAAGGAAGACCTGGCGGTGGAGAATGTTAGGATGACTACAGAGCGAGCCGTTTTGGATGCTCACGCACAATGGATCCAGGCTTATTCCTTCTGGCTCTCGTTGGATCAGAATGCTTCAAATGAAATCATGAGAAGAAGGCACCGGAGTCGTCTGCCGCCGACTTACGAGGCGAGGAATCTCTTTTGCACGCCTGGAGCGGGGACCAATAACCAACCAGAGATGAACCGGGTTGAAGCGCCCGGGGCTAGAGCGCCGGCTCAACCGCGCACGATGGAGCCACCTCGTCTGAATAATACTCCGCCTCAACATGTGCCGACACCACCGGGTCATTAATCCAACCCTTTGGATAATATGATCGCTGCGGCCACATGATTGGCGGCTCTCTGAGTTGAAGGCGATTCTCAAGCAGTTGTTGAGACGCGGAGGGCTAGATAGCTTCTTCAAACAGCATTGGTACAAAAGGAGGCATATTCTTACAGTCGGGAGAGTATTCATTCGACCCCTCGCCCAAGCCGGAGTTATAGCAGACACATGGACTCACCGGTTGTTTCAAGCAATGACCAACGCCGTAACCATACGCGTGGGCATGACCCGGCGCGGCATGGTGCTCATGATTTGGTCAATCAGGATGGGGCACATCGAGAAGCTGAGCTTGTGGCTCAGCGAGCGGCTCATCAACGTCTTCTGGTTTATCCGACGACTTCAGTGGAGGCAGGCGTGACCTCTAGAACCACGGGTATACCATGTTTAGTGACGGCTCTACGGAATGAGCGTTTGCCCAAGGATTTCAAAGGACCTCGTAAGGTGCCTAACTACACAGCCGACTTACCCCCTGAGGCGTGGATTGAGAGTTACGAGATGGCCATGGAACTATTGGAGGTCAGCGATGCTGCGTGTGCCAAATATTTCACCATGATGCTGGATGGGACGGCCCGTACTTGGTTGAAAGAGCTTCCTACCAATTTCATCGGATCATGGGACGAGCTAAAAGCCCGGTTTATCCAGAATTTTAAAAATACGTGCAAACATCCCATGTCGATTATGGATTTGGATGCTTGCGCCCAAGAAGAGGGAGAATCAACGAACCATTGGGTGCGCCAGGTAAAGGCTATCCTGCACTCATCGGATAACATCAATGCCGGTTCAGCAGTCCTAATGTTGGAGAAGAATTGTCGTTTTTCCCCTTAAACAGAAGCTAGGGCGGCTCAAGCGCCATTGCAATGATATGGGGGAGCTGATGGCGGCTCTAATTAAGTATGCTGACTCTGATAGTACCAAGGACCCCGAGTCTGATGATGAAAAGCCGGGAAGGGAAAGAAGAGTGGCAACACCAAGGGTCAGCAGCATAACACGGTAAGTCAGTGGGCAACGGTAAGCGCAAGGCTGATGGTAATTCAGATTTTGTGGCCAATACCAATACACAGAATAATGGTCAGCGTCGTCAGGGGAAGCCACCTCCTCGGATAGGTGGATCAGGTCTCAATCTTGAGCAGTTGCTAAATCAGCCCTACCCAAAGCATGGCACGAAGGAAAGGCCATCCAGTCACCTTTGGAAAGATTGTCAAATTATGAGGGAGTTAAAGTTCTGATTTATTCCAGAACAATCATGGACCGGGCAGCGGCTCAGGTTCTGGTAGTGGCGGTTCTCATGGCCCGGGTTACGGTGGTGGCGGTTCTAGTTCCGGCTTCGAGGGTCACCAAAACCATCAAGGTAATCAGGGTGGTTACCATCAAAAATCCGGTCAGGGGGGTCAGCGGCAGCAACAGTCTGGATATCAAAGTAATCCAAAGCAATTGAATAGCGGGCAGTACCACGTCTTCACCACAAGTTTATTCAAGCGGGATCAAAAGCTCCATAAAAGGGATGTGAACGCTATTGAGTCGGCAGTTCCCCATTACTTGCGATGGTCCGAGCAACCTATTATGTGGATTCGAGAGGATCACCCACCCCGGGTTGATAATCCGGGTCACATGGCCTTGGTGGTGGCGCCTCAAGTTGGTGGATAGAAATTCACTAAGGTACTCATGGATGGGGGTAGCAGTATTAGAATCCTTTACTATGATACTTTCCGTCGCATGGGGTTGACTGACAAAAGTCTTAAGCCGTCCAATATTGTTTTTCATGGAGTGGTGCCTGGTAAGTCGACGTATCCTGTAGGCAAGATTGATCTGGAAGTGGCCTTTGGAGATGAACATGATTCCAGGGCCGAGAGTATGACCTTTGAAGTGGTCAAGATTAAAAGCCTGTATCACGCTTTGTTTGGACGGCCGGCTTATGCCAAGTTCATGGCACGGCCTTGTTATGTTTATCTGCAGCTCAAGATGTCGGGTTACAAGGGGACCAACACAGTGCATGGAAGTCAGAAAATAGCTGTGGAGTGTGAAGAAGGTGACACAGCTTATGCTGAATCTGTCTGTGCAATAGAGGAATTGAAGTTCTACAAAGACAATGTTGATCCGGCGGATATGACTCTTTGAAAAAGCCAACCATAGAGGATGATCCGGTATTGAAGTTTAAGTCGGCCGATGACACTAAGCTAGTTGACTTTTTTCCTGGCGATTCATCCAAGCAGTTCAATATCAGTGCTAACTTGGATCCAAAATAGGAAAGCGTGCTCATTGAGTTCATCCGTGAGAACCGGGACATCTTTGCATGGAAACCTTCTGATATGCCCGGTGGACCGAGGGAACTCACTGAGCACACTCTTAATATTGATCTGAAGTTTAAGCCGGTCAAGCAATTCCTTCGTCGCTTCAATGAGGAGAGGCGTAAGGCCATTGGTGAAGAAGTGGCCCGGCTCTTGGCGGCTGGGTTCATTGTTGAAGTCTTTCATCCTGAGTGGTTGGCTAATCCGGTGCTGGTGCTTAAGAAGAATGGCACTTGGCGTATCTGTGTGGACTACACAGATTTAAACAAGGCCCGTCCAGCTGATCCTTTTGCTCTCCCTCGTATTGATCAAATCATTGATGCTATGGCGGGCTATGAGCGTTTGAGTTTTTTGGATGCTTATTCTGGTTATCATCAGATCAAGATGGCAGTTAAAGACCATGAGAAGAAAACTTTTGTCACTCCCTTTGGAGCCTTCTGCTATGTGTCTATGCCTTTTGGGCTCAAGAGTGCCCAGGCGACTTACCAGCAATGTGTGCAGAATTGCCTTCACAGTCAGATTGGGCACAATGTTCATGCTTATGTGGATGATATTGTGGTGAAATCCAGAGAGAAGGAAACTTTGATAGATGATTTTAAGGAGACCTTCAACAATCTCCGGGTCTACAAGATGATGCTCAACCCGGCCAAGTACGTTTTTGGTGTGCCAGCAGGCAAGCTCTTGGGTTTCTGGTTTCTAACAAAGGCATTGAAGCTAACCCGGAGAAGATCAAGGCCATTACCTCGCTGGCAAAGCCGGTGTGTATCAATGATGTTCAACGTCTAGCTGGTCGTATTGCTGCCTTAAGCCGGTTCATAAGCCTGCACGGTGAGAAGGCTATACCGTTGTACCAGATGATGAAGAAAACAGATCACTTTGTATGGAGTGATGCTACTAATGACGCGTTTGAAGCTTTGAAGAAACATCTAGCTGAGCCGCCAGTCCTTGCGGCTCCTATTGATAAGGAGCCATTGTTATTATACGTGGCTGCGAATGCCCGGCTGCCAGTGTAGCTATTGTGGTGGAACAGAAGGAAGCAGGCAAGGAATCTTCGGTTCAATGGCCGGTTTACTATATCAGTGAAGTGCTTATCGAATCCAAGAAGAGGTATCCACACTGGCAGAAGCTCGTGTATGGGGTGTTCATGGCCAGCCGGAAGCTTAAGCAATATTTTTTGGGTCATCCCATCACTATGGTTAGTTCGCCTCCCTTATGGGATGTTATTCAAAACAGAGAAGCCACAGGTCGGGTAGCCAAGTGGGCCATTGAGCTTGGACCTCATGGTTTGAAGTATATGCCTCGCACGGCCATTAAATCTCAAGCACTTGTGGATTTCATCAATGACTAGACAGAGCTGCAAATGCATGAAGAGAAGCCATATAACACATATTGGACTATTCACATTGATGGGTCCAGGCAATTGGAGGGCTCGGGGGCTGGAGTTGTCTTAGCTTCCCCTCGAGGTGACAAGTTTTGTTATGTTTTAAGGTTGATGTTTCCCTGTACTAACAATGCAGCTGAGTATGAAGCCTTGCTCCATGGTCTTCGGATGGCTAAGGAGATGAATTTAAGTCGGGTGAGATGTTTTGGCGACTCAGACTTGGTGGCTCAGCAAGTTTCAGGCAAATGGGATTCTAAGGATACACTCATGGCGACTTATCGCCGCGAGGTTGATGCTATTGCTGGGCACTTCAAGGGCTATCAAGTGGAACACATTGATTGTAGGAAAAATGAGGCGGCTGATGCCATAAGTCGGTTAGGGTACTAGTGTAAGCCGGTGTCACCTAACACTTTCATGGATATTCTGCATAACCCTTCTGTCAAATTGCCTACAGAGGAAGATCTGGCCATTCGTGACCTGGAAGGACAATTGGTGGCGGCTCTTAACGCTATTCCTAATTGGACAGTTCCATATTTGGCTTATATGACCCAGGGCGAGTTACCTGAGGACGAAACTTTGGCCAGACAGATAACCCGGCGGTCTAAGTCAATGACAATTGTTAATGGAGAGCTGTAGCACTGCAGTCTTACTGGGGCGTTTCAACATCGCGTCTCTCTTGAAGAGGGCTGTGAGATTCTTCGCGAGATTCATGAAGGATATTATGGTCATCATGCCGGTTCAAAGTCTCTTGTGGCTAAAGCTTTTCGTCATGGATTTTATTGGCTGACGGCTCATGCTGATGCAGAGGATTTGGTCAGTAAATCTGATGGTTGTCAGAAATTTTCACGGCGAGCTCACGTGCCGGCTCAAGAATTGAGGATGATTCCAATTACTTCGCCGTTTGCAGTTTGGGGGCTTGATATGGTTGGGCCTTTTAAAAGGTCCAAAGATAAAAAGACCCACCTTTTGGTGGCGGTTGAGAAATTCACAAAGTGGGTCGAAGCAGAGCCGGTCAGTAAGTGTGACGCGGCAACGACAGTTCAATGCATCAAAAAGGTGATTTTTCGCTTTGGTTTTCCCCACAACATTAATAATGACACTAATCTGTCCAAGGGTGCTATGAAAGAGTTTTGTCAACATGAGCATATTCGACTTGATGTGTCGTCAGTAGCTCACCCCCAATCCAATGGTCAAGCTGAAAGAGCCAATCAAGAAATTTTGGGAGGCATCAAGCCCCGGCTTATGGTTCCTTTGCAGAGGATGCTGGGTTGTTGGGTGGAGGTGTTACCTTCAGTGCTATGGACTATCAATACTACCCCCAACAAATGTACGGGTTACACGCCTTTCTTCATGGTTTACAGAGCAGAGGCGGTTCTCCCTAGTGATATCCGTCACGGCTCGCCCCGCGTGGCGGCTTATGTTGAAGCTGATTATGAAAAAGCACGTCAGGATGCACTTGACCTGTCAGATGAGGAGCGTGACCTTGGGGCAGCTTGCTTGGCGATTTACCAACAAGATCTACGCTGTTATCATAGCCGCCGGGTTAAGGCGAGAACCTTTCAAGAAAGTGACTTGGTGCTCCGGCTTATCCAGGATCAGAATGATATGCACAGGATATCCCCACCTTGGGATGGACCCTTTGTGGTCAGCAAGAATTTGAACAATGGGTCATACTACCTTATCGATATTCGAGACCACAAGGACTCACGTAAGTCGGAGGAGGAGACCCGCCGGCCATGAATATTACTCATCTTCGGCCTTACCACACTTGAGCCACCGGCTCTTATGTACATATTTTGACAATGTGTATATTATGATGTTTATAATAAAGCCGGAATCCCTGATAAAGCAGGGCCTCTGTCATTTCATCTTCAAGCTTAATGAATCTTTTTCATCACAAAAAAGGTCACTTGGGGACTTCCTGTTCAAACATATATTATATTCACCAAAGAGAACATAGCTGTGAATATCCCTCTTGATTGGCGCAATGCCATATTTTTTTTTAAAAAGGTCACTTGGGGGCTTCCTGTTCAAACATATGTGTATTCACCAAAGAGAACATAGCTGTGAATATCCCTCTTGATCGGCGCAATGCCATAATTTAAAAAAAAGGTCACTTGGAGGCTTCCTGTTCAAATATAGGTGTATTCACCAAAGAGAACATATGTGTGAATACCCCTCTTGATCGGCGCAATTCCACAATTTCAAAGGTCACTTGGGGGCTTCCTTTTCAAACATAGGTGTATTCACCAAAGAGAACATAGCTGTGAATATCCCTCTTGATTGGCGCAATGCCACAAGCACTTGGGGGCTTCCTGTTCAAACATAGGTGTATTCACCAAAGGGAACATAGCGTTACTACCCTTGCGAGCTAGTTTGGAACACCAGGTGTATTCACCAAAACCTTCTAGGTTCTCCTGCTTTGTAGAAACTGCCACTCCGCCCAGGTAATCCTGGAATGACAAGCCGTACTCTTGATAGTCAGTCTTACATAGACCCTGAACTTGTCAAGGTTAAAACGGCGGTCATGTGAGGCCGGTTTCACAAAGTGTAAAAGGTTAACTGAGTGGCTTGGCGGCCCATGAAAGCCTCAGAGCTTTAGGCTTGGCAGCCTACGAAAGCCTCATTTTTTCATTTTGCATGGTTTTTTGAACATTTATTTGGGTTCATCTTGATACCATATTGACGTATGGTTTAAAGTGCTTCAGGCCATGTAGCCTCAATATTTACGGCTCATATTTGAGTATATCCGTGGTTTCTGATAACCCGACTCGGCATTGGATAATGAATCACCAGCATATGATGATATTAAATACTTTGAAGTTTTGTTTTCTAAGTTTTGGGTTATCACCCTTACTACACAGGTATCATAAGCCGACAGTATGATTCAATATCACAGGCATGATATTTTTTGTTATGATTATATCTAATCATGATTAAACCGGCCCTGCCTATAAACTGTTTAATCATCAGTGGTTTTATATGGGATATTATGACCTGCCCTGCGGTAAACCGCCAGGGCTCTTGTGATCTACTTTTGTGCAGGATAGTGCTAAATCTCATCCGCATTAATCAATATCATCATCAGTACAAGATCATAGTTTTCAAGTGGCGAATCAAACAGCGTTGGGCAAAACACAAACATGCACGATGGCACGACAGATCAAAGTTTTGCTGGCCTATTACATGATTCACGGAGCCAAAATGATCAAATGTTTTCAAATGGATCACATATTTTGAACCGCCCAGCGAATCAATTTTCTTGGCCTTGACAACTTGAAGCTTCTCCGGTTCTTCGTCCTCCTCTGCTGCGTGGAAGTTTGGTGATGACCAATCAATGCGACACAAGGCTTGGAATTCAGCTTCATCATCTATATGCTCGGATGGTTCAACCTCAGGAGCGAAAGTGTGCTTACGGATTGGGGGAATTAGATCCATCACTTTATAAGCCGGTGTAGGCAGCTTCTGATTCTCCATGTCATAAGCTGGTTGGTATCTTCAAATATCCATTTCATTTGCAATCAAGATGGCCAGGGGACGTATCTCCTTTACGTAGGTGGCCAAGTCTTTCTTCTCAAAGGGAGTTCCGTCTTCTTTTAAGCTTGGATACCCAGTAGCTATGTCGGCCGGGTCTAGCTCTGCTAGCCATGCCTTGGCCCGGCTTAAAGCTGTCACAGCACCGGCTCTTGCAGATGATTGCTTCATCTCGTTAATCCTCACAGTAAGAACAGAAAGCTTTTTTAAGACATCACTCAAGAGAGTAGATGCTTGATTAGTCGGAGAAATTGTGGCCAGTGCGCGCTGAGTTCCAGTATATAACTATTCAACAAGTGTATAAACAACCTTGAGCTTCACAAGCATCCTTTGACTAAGATTGTTGCTCCTGGGACCTGCATCATAATTATGGATTGGTTAGAGGCGGTTTATACCATCAAGGAAGAGATTGAAATTTGATACTAGCAAGGCGACTTACCAAAGATAGCAGAAACCATCTAGGATACATGGTGTTTTAAACTGGTAAGCTCAGTGGTCACCTCCTGAAGAGCCGCCTCCGCCTTTTCAACCTGCTGTATCAAAGAAGTTTTTTCTTCAGCGCAGGCGTTTCTTTCAACCTCGAAGTTGGTCTTCAGTTTTTCTGTTTCAGCCAAGCTAAATTGAAATTTTGAGTCCGCTTTCCGGGTCTCAGATTCTTGGTGCTCCAGCCGGATCTTCCCGTCAGTCAATTGTGATTGAGGTTGAGTAGTGGTGTCCTGTACATACACCAGTTCAAAATTATGTGGGTTACAGAAATGAAGTCCCAAGCCTTTTGCAAGCAACAACACTTGGAACTTGGGGGCTAATGCCTACCGAAAAAATTACTCATAGAATGCCTTATGTGAATAAGTCCCAAGCACTTTGCAAGCAAGAGTACTTGGCACTTGGGGGGCTAATGTATATCGCTTGTATCTTCTTACTACTTTATGATGACTCGTTTGTGCCGCAAACGATCATATCCGGTTCATGGGGGCCACACAAGTAAGCTTTGATCTATAAACAATGATGAACTGGACCGGCTCATTCATGCTGATTAAACCGGTCCTTGGGGGCTACACATGCAGTGTTAATCATTACAGGTCCGCTTTAACCTGGACAGTGTAAGCAGGATTTTAAAAGGATTTTATCAAGGATGCTATTTTCAGGATTATTCTAAGTCTACAGCATATTCAATCCTATCGTACACAGTAGATTTGGGGGTTGACAGAATATGCATAATTCATTAAAGCAGGAGTCCATACCTCATATTTTTGATGCATTTGCTTCACCTTATCAACTTGAAGGTCGCGGCTGGTGTGCACTTGATTGAGATAACCAGAGAATACTTCATTAATACTCAATTGAGAGTAGTTGGCAACGTCAAATCTCACTTTTCGCCTCTCAATATGTTCTTTGGCGAACTGCTAGGCCAAGAAAATAGGTCTTTCCGGCTCTCTAAAGCCGGTGCTGGTAATCATCACATCATTGCTGTGTGTTTTAGCCGGTTTAATTTGGCTTGATGATTCAGTATTCAATGGATCGTTGTTTGCCTAGTCAATGGAAGGGTCAGGACTTTCTGGTGGAACAACATGAACAGGTTCTTCTACTTGTGGGACGGAGGTGTCAGACACTGGAATCTATTGCTCCGGTTCAGCAACTTTCAGGTCTTCAGCCGGTTTGTTCACCTTTGCCTTCTTGCTAGGCTTGGCCTTTCCACTACATGGGTCATGAGAGGTCAGTGTGAATGTAAAGGACCATAAGGAGCAAATAATAAGTAATTGTTATTACCTAGGAGCAGTTTTGAAAGCCGGCATCTGGGACTGTGAATAGTCACTGGAAGAGGAGCGAGAAGTCTCCTGATAATTTGAATCGGAAGAATTAAGTGGCTGGCGAATGAGAACCGCCAAAGGATAAAAAGAGTTTAAATTTGGGATGACCTCATTTCGACATTTCCTTGGGGTGTTTGCTAAGCCGGAAGATAATTCTTCACCTCCGTTTGTCCAAATCTGTCGCCGGTTCTTGTGCTGTTGTTGCTTCAAAAGAAAGTGAGGATTCAGATGAGCTAAGGGGTGTGAAAAGCTTACTTTCTGGGTTACTCTTCGAGTTTTCTGTCTTGGCAAAGGCTCGGAGTCGGAGGAAATGATAGTTACCTCTTCCTCGATTGCTTGACTGGCCCAATCTGTCATCCTGATGATAATCAATGTCAATAAGATAGTTGAAAAAGGATCCAAGGGAATCAAGAGCTACCACTGACTCAGAGTTGTCGTCCAATTCAAACAGCTCGCAAGTACTTGATTTCTTCTTATTCTTCTTGGAGGGTTTCTTGGCAGCCCTGGCCTTTTTGGCAGCTTCATGGTTATATTTCTTTTTCCAAAAATCAGAGTCAACCTATGAAAGTCATCAAAGTTGAGTTAATAGAATATTGGATTGATGAAGGTAAAGTAAGTAATTTAAAGACTCTCCTCTAGTGGCGGGTTAAGTTTGCAGAAAGGGTTGAGACCCACATTGCTGCAGTCTTCCAGATCTTCATTCAGAAGGCTCTTTGTCATTTCATTGATTGCCTCATCAGTTAAATGCACGGAGCTGTGGTGTAGTGGATCCTTTTTACCACTCGTGTAAGTACACATTAAGGCAGATCAGCGACTCAAGGGTATGATCCGCCAAGCAACCCAACATCAAACCAAGTCAATGCCAGTTAAACCGTTTCCCAGCAGAGCCTTGACCTTTGCAATGGTGGGGGCGAGCTTTGCACGTTCAACAGTGGTAAGCTTCTCAGGAAGATGATGTTTTGAGTCAAGATGTTGGGCACGATAGCCTAGCAGTGGGTTCTCATCAGCCGGAGAGGTATCTTTGCAATAAAACCATGTCTGGTTCTAGTCTTTGGGGTGACTCGGCAAGCGAGCATAGGGGAAGATAGCATCTCTTCTTCGTTGAATTGAGATTCTACCAAGTTCCAAGCTGGGTCCGTTCATAAACTCATTTTGGCGGTTCAAAAATAAATATTCCCTAAATAGTTCAACACTGGGCTCCTCTTGAAGGTATACTTCGCAAAAAACTTGAAAGTTGCAGATGTTTGACACGGAATTGGGTCCGATGTCTTGGGGATGAAGCTGAAAGAAGTGCAGAACATCTCAGAAAAATTTAGAACTGGGCAGTGAGAAGCCCCGATTCATGTGGTCAGTAAAAACAATGACCTCATCATCCTTTGGCTGAGGTCTTTCTTCTTCTGGATTGGGGGCACGATAATGCATGATAGTTTTTTCTGGTAAATAGCCGATTTTGACAAAGTCTTTAAGCTTGTCGTCAGTGAAAATGGAGGGAACCCAATTACATGAAGTCGCTGTCTTCGGCGGCATTGTGAAGAAAGAAGCCTAAAAGAAAGAACAATTTTGCCGGTTTAAGTTCATTCATTAAGCCGGAGGCAAAACATTACCGTACATATTTAGAATGGCGGCTTAAAAGGGGCCTAATGACATATGACTGGCTATAACTGGTGATGTAAGCCGCCATGACAATACTGATAGTTAAGATCTATCAAGAAGGAAAATTTTGCTAAGTGATGGGCAAACAGATTTCACAGACTGAAGCTATAATTTTGGATCGGTGGCAGTTCAGAAAATGCAGTAAATTCTAAACCTAAGGCGGTACTAGACGAGTTCGTGTGCTCTGATGAGATCTTCTATGAAGAAAAAGTATTCTGATATTAAAAACAAAGGCTAAAATACTATCGCACGAGTTTTATACTATATTCAGATCATAAGCTACTGGGGTTGAAGAACAAAGCAAAGAACAGAGAAGAACACGAAAGAACAGGGCTAACCCTAATGCAGATCTGACGCGTAGGAGATGAACACTTACAGATGCAGATGGAGTGCGGTGGAGCGGCCGGCGTTTTTTGGACCGGTCAGGTTGATGCAGCGGCCTGAGTTGGTGCAGCGGTCGGAGGACAGCGGCGGCGAAGCTCGAGGCGGCAGAGGAGTCGCGAGAGGAAGAAGAAGATGAGAAGGCAAGAGCGGGAAATGAAAGGAGGGCTGTTTGACCCTATTTATAAGGAGAAGGGTAACAGGTGGGTGCGAAAAACGAGGAGGCCAAAGAATGATTATCCAGCCGCTCGGATGCCTCGATTTTCCGGATGGTTATTAAAGATAAGGATCTGTTAAGATATATTGGATATTGTGTAAAATTAATGGTAGATGACGTCATGGTGGGTTACCACAATCGCATGCGATGATGTCATCGCGGGTTATGTAACAGCCTGATTTTTTGCCCTTTCTTTTTCTTTTGTTTTTGTGAGGTTTTTGCCCGAGTTTTCTTTCTCCGTGGCTTTGTGGTCTGGAAACTGAAGAAGATGCCCTCTTCTTTGCTTCTAGAGTGGCTTGTCATTCCCAAATCGTTCTCTAGACCCTTCCATTTCCACCTTGGACCAAATCTCAATATTCTTTTTATTGGGAATATTCCTTTTCTACTAAAGGAATAAATCTTTTTGCCCTAGGTTGTGAAGCAACCTCTATTTCCATCACTCCAAAAATTCTCAAATAATTCTCATAAGTTTTTTGGGTCATATCTTCATCAATATGGTAAAATATTTCATTTGCCATGTTTACCATCATCCTCAAATAATTCATTTCCTATTCTGCCCTAAATAGCACATTGTGAAGCAAGTGTTATTTTCCTTTGCCCAATTGACTTAAAACTCCTTGAACACCTTTTCTTGTCTATATCATTGCTACATGCCAAAATGCAACCTCATTTGCCTAGTAGTCATTTAATTATGATTTTCCAAAGTTTCTGTCTAGAAAGAAACTTTGTGAAGGAGGTACAAGCTAGGCATATCCAAATGAGTTGCAATTTTGCATGGTCTTTCATATCATCAAATCATAGCCCTCCACCAAAGTTGAGCTCATGTCATGCCTCCATGTGAGCACAACTTCAAATCTTTGATTCTATCCAAAATTTCAGTTTGTGAAGCAAGTGTATTTTATCTTGCTCCATTATGGCTGCAAATTTTTCTAGGCCTTATCTTGTCCATATAACCTCGCTCCAGCAAGTTGTGGCTCAATCCCTTTGGCCATTTTCCTTGTGGAATTTAAGCTGATTTCTGGTGATCATAGTCACCTTAGTGTGTGATAAACACCAGACAGATCACTTCCTTCGTCGCCAAGTATGTGTCCCCTCTGGACAATACAAACACTTTGCTACCAAAAGCTTTTGGCTTCTCCTACAAATCTCTTATTTGTCCCTGAACCGACTTGTTTCTTCGTCTAGACTCAGGACACTAAGGTAAATGCACTAGACACGGTCGGCCTGGCCAAAACTCTCATTTTGCACTAGTGCGCGTGGTGATCACGCTTGCGTCATGCTAAACTCTTTGCTCTGGCGTGTTCTTCCCCCCGTTCCCGTCGCCTTCCTCCATGTCTCGACCTCAAACCTTGTCCAGGAGCTAGCCCGTGCTTGACTACATCTCCCTGAATCGCTGCCGTGTGGTCGCCATCGTCGCACCCGTGCCATGCCCAGCCACTGACCACCATTAAAGCTTGGTCGGGAGCTCGCCCGTGAGCTCTAGGAGCTACTCCCACGGCTATATAAGCATGCCCGAGTCCTCTCGTAGCTCCCAAGCCCCTCCTTCGCCTCATTTGCCCCTCGGAATCGCCCAATCTCGTCGTTTCTTCATCGGACCACCGTGACCTCGCTAGCGTTCGTCTTGTTTCCGACGAGATCAAGCCTCCTCTCCTCCTCTGGTGTTATCCAACGCGTTCCCCTTGTCTCCGCGAGTCACCCCAACCACTTACCCCTCGCCAGAGAGCCCCGTGGCCACGTGCTCCTTGTTCGGCCGCCGTCGTCGCCTCTCGGTCGTCGTCCCGTCCGATCGTCCCGAGCCTCCTTTTGCCTCCCCGACCTCACCAGAGTACTTCCCACCTCTCGTAGAGCCTCCCCAACCCCTCAGCCTTGACGGAGTCGTCCCGCATCACCGACCATCACCATCGCCCCCCGGCTCTGCCTCCTTCTGTCCTCCTCCCGTCGCCGCGCCTCCCCGGTGGTCACTACCCCTGGGAACCGACGCGGTCATTGATACGTCTCCAACGTATCTGTAATTTTGGATTGTTCCATGCTATTATATTACTTGTTTTGGATGTTTATGGGCTTTACTCTACACTTTTATATCATTTTTCGGACTAACCTACTAACCGGAGGCCCAGCCCAAATTGATGGATTTTTGCCTATTTTAGTGTTTTGAAGGAAAGGAATATCAAACGGAGTCCAAACGGAATGAAACCTTCAGGAGCGATCTTTTTGGAACAAATGGAATCCAGGGGAATTGGAGTGGACGTCAAGCAATGAACGAGGTGGCCACGAGGGTGCCCGGCGTGCCCCCCACCCTCATGGGCCCCTCGAGCGTCCACCCACCTACTTCTTCCTGCTATATATATCCATGTACCCCGAAAGCATCCAGGAGCACCACGAAAAACTATCTCCACCACCGCAACCTTCTATATCCGCGAGCTCCCATCTTGGAGCCTTCAACGGCACTCCGCTGGAGGGAGAATCGACCATTGAGGGCCTCTACATCATCTCCATGGCCTCTCCGATGAGTTGTGAGTAGTTTACCACAGACCTTCGGGTCCATAGTTATTTGCTAGATGGCTTCTTCTCTCTCTTTGAATCTCAATACAAAGTTCTCCTCGGTCTTCTTGGAGATCTAATCGATACAACTATTTTTGCGGTGTGTTTGTTGAGATCCGATGAATTGTGGGTTTATGATCAAGTTTATCTATGAGAAATATTTGAATCTCCTCTGAATTCTTTTATGTGTGATTAAGTTATCTTTGCAAGTCTTTTCGAATTATCAGTTTGGTTTGGCCTACTAGATTGATCTTTCTTGCAATGGGAGAAGTGCTTAGCTTTGGGTTCAATCTAGCGGTGTCCTTTCCCAGTGACAGCAGGGCCAGCAATGAACGTATTGTATTGTTTCCATCGAGGAGAAAAAGATGGGGTTTATATCATATTGCATGAGTTTATCCCTCTACATCATGTCATCTTTCTTAATGCGTTAATTTGTTCTTCATGAACTTAATACTCTAGATGCAGGAGTCGGTCGATGTGTGGAGTAATAGTAGTAGATGCAGAATTGTTTCGGTCTACTTGACACGGACATGATGCCTATATACATGATCATGCCTAGATAATATCATAACTATGCGGTTTTCTATCAATTGCTCGACAGTAATTTGTTCACCCACCGTAATACTTATGCTATCTTGAGATAAGCCACTAGTGAAACCTATGGCCCCTGGGTCTATCTTTTATCATATAAGTTTTCCATCTACTTTTATTTGTATCTTTTACTTTCCAATCTATATCATAAAAATATAAAAAATATTTATCTTATCATATTATCTCTATCAGATCTCACTTTCGCAAGTGGCCATGAAGGGATTGACAACCCCTTTATTTCGTTGGTTGTGAGGTTCTTGTTTGTTTGTGTGGGTGCATGGGACTTTTGAGGAGCCTCCTACTGGATCGATACCTTGGTTCTCAAAAACTAAGGGAAATACTGATGCTACTTTCCTGCATCACCCTTTCCTCTTCAAGGAAAACCAACGCAAGCTCAAGACGTAGCAGCCGTCCTATGCGGTGCTGTCGGTGGCCTCGGCTCGGCCAACGATGGTCGGAGCCAGCCGGGCCACTACCGGCTTCGCCCCTACCTCGTCTCGTCTTCTGTCTCGCTTGGGGCAAAGTGGGCGAGGAAGAAGATGACCGCACATTCCCCTCCCCTGCTGTGTGGACCCCCCGTCAGCCGCACAAGCCGGGCCCCGCCACTGCCACGTCGCGTAAGTGGAGACGTATTTCCTAAAGTATGTTTTCCTTAAAAGAAAACATATCCTTTCCTCTTATGTCCAAAGTACGCTTTCCCTTCTGGAAAGGGTATTTCCATTCTACTTCAGTTGAAAATATGCTTTCTATTTTAGAAAATGTAAACGGCCCGAAGGCGCTTTCTGTTTTTCCTCCAGGGGCCTGTTTGCTGAAGATATATTCACAGATTGGTCCCTGAACTTCCAATCTCACAACTTTTTGCTCGTAACTCCGATCGAGGTGAAACCAACGCTCACATCTTCGTGTCATCAAGCTCTTTCTGTTGGTTCCATTTCATAGGTTGTCCTATAGTGAAAATGACCATTTTGCCCTTTCCCTTATAAGCCCCTTTCTAGAGAGAACCCTTTCCAGCAATTTTTTCCGCGGTTGCACATCTCCTCGGAGTATCCTTCACCCAGAGGCAAGCCACAACACCCATTTGCATGATGGTCATGCAGTAGCCATGGTTTCCAACTTGAACATTTAATACCTATCTGTTTGTTTAACTGCAATCGTTATCGTTGTTTCGGTACTGCTTATGGTTTCGTGTTCACCTTCGTGTTATGTTTCGATGCATCTGGTTATCATTTGTCTTGCTAGTATTACTTTCGTATGTCATGCATGGTAGTAGTACATGTTGAGGTTGGTGATGGTCTTCGGTACATGACTATCGTCTGTTCCGGGTGCCGTTGCTATGCCTGTTTCTTTGCATACCATTGGTTAAATGCTTGCATGTAGTGTTGTCATTATGTTCTTGCATGTTATTAGTTATGCCATGAGTAGTGTTATGCTCGTCAATATGACATGCTCATCTTGATAAATGCTTCACTATTGTTATGCTTAAGATTTATGCTACATCCATGTTTATGTTGGTATCATGAATTACTGTTGCATCATGTTATTTTCATATGACTCGGCTTATTGCATTCAAGTTTAACCGGACTTAATTGAACTTGAACAACTGTTGGCTTAGTCATGGTGCCTCTGAATCGAGCTGACAAGTGCAACCACATTTACCATATGGGGGTCTTGATTCGGTCCTTTGTCATGCCTCTCACCGGTGCCTGCAACGAGGGAAAGTTATGTGCGGGTGCTACCCTGATCAGGTAGGACGGCATAAGCCTTGTGTTCCCATTGTTATTTGGATACATGTCCCCATTTGGGACCGTTTTGCCATGACGGTGGACGAAGATGCCTTTGGTCGGCATGGGGCCACCCATGACTTAGCCTTGAGAGGGAGTTGGTCGGAGTGGCCGGGAGAGTGTCATGGCAAAGGGAAGGTTTCTGTCATTACGTCGTTGGTCCACCCGAATGGGAGTGCGAGGCCATGGGTTCTGTGATGTGGGTAAAGTGCGCTAACCTCTGCAGAGTGTGTGTTAAAACTATCAATAGTCGTGCCCGTGGATAAGGGCCTAGTTCAAAGTCAGTCAACAGTAATAATAATGATGTGCTTAATAACAACCCCAGTTCTATGATGAAAGAAGTTGGTGGATATTTATGTGATCATGAGAGGATCACCATGGTATCAAGGATACCGAGGTGTTGGATATTTGTGGTGTTATGCGAGAATCACGGGTAAAGGTCAAGCTCCTTGTGGTCATGTAATGATTACTACGGTACTGTTTATACCAAGCTTGATTGGTTCCTAAGATGATCGGGTGATGTACGATGATGGTAAGTGATATATGTGATGGTTATGAGGTTACCCGAGCAGAGTAAGTTGGTGCATGATAGCTTCATCATGTTGCATACTAGTTTCATCATGTTTATATGTTCATGTCATGCTCATATTATGCTAGCAGTATCATGTTGTTCATGCTATGTTGTTGTGATGATATCATGTTAATCCTTGTTAACCTGTAATTGCCATGCTGTTGTTTGTCTTGAATGCTTATGGTTATTGTGAGCTTGCAAGGACATTCAATGTACTAACCTGGCATGTCATGCCAGTTTGCAGGTCATGCCGGATTTGATTGCTTGTTTGCCGTGGATTCTCTATTTGCGAGCTAGGATACGCGTTCTAGTCAGAGTCCCTGCGGAATGGAGTTCACCACCATCGTCGTTGTTCCGCTGGTAGAAGTTATTCCGCTGCTTCAAGTTGTTCTACTGCTTGCATAGAGCAACCATGGCAGGCGTAGTGTCGCCATGCCAATGTAATCCCCTTGTACCCAATATAGATTATAATAAAGAGCTGATTTGTTCTATGCTAAGCAGTGTCGTATTCCAGAAGACTTCTCCTCAATCTCTGGGCTGGAATATGGGGCGTTCCGATTTCTCTGAGCCGGGGTGCCACATGCTATGAGATCTCGCACAAATGAAGAAGGAAGGATTTTTTCTAAGTGTTGAAGATTGACATGAACAAGTTCAAATCAATTTGGGGCCTAATGTTGGGGATATGACTATTAGGTATGATCCGCCTAGGAGGGGCCGGTTTATACCTATGGCGGTTCATCAATATGAGTTTCGTGAGGATATTGATGATGGCAGTTCATGAAGCAAAGGCCCAAGAGCGACTTAAGGCCCATAGAAGTAAACCGCCATATGTGTATGACTTGTATCGTAAGGCAGGTATATTTAGTTACTGAGCCGGACACGTTGTTTATGAGCCGGCCGGGACTCCGTGAGCCGCTGGGGGTCAACCTGTGTATATAAAGGGATGACCCTGCGGCGGTGCAGGGCAAAAAAACAAGAGATCGAAAGCTAGGTCAAGTGTATTCTCTTCCTAGTAATCGAGACTTAAGCAATACCACCTCAAACTGGATTAGGCCTTTACCTTCACTGTAAGGGGCCAAACCAGTATAAAGTCCTGTGTCCTTTGTCATGTTTAACCCCTTTAAGCTAACCTAGTTGCGCTGGCTCCACGACTAAGTCCTCACACTAGGACATCTGTCGTGACAATTCCATGACATTTAGCGTTGATATTTTTAACGACCTGGTTGCTTGTTGATATGCTTTAGTATTAAAGTCTTCATGTCAAAACAAGACTATTGCTTTGAACCATATAAAAGTCCAAATGTACATGCTACAAAGAAAAGAATATGTGATGAACATGTTAGGCAGCATTCCACATCAAAATTTATGTTTTTATCATTTACCTACTCGAGGACGAGAAGGAATTAAGCTTGGGGATGCTGATACGTCTCCAACGTATCTATAATTTTTGATTGTTCCATGCTGTTATATTATCATTCTTGGATGTTTTGAAATCATTTTATAATCATTTTATATCATTTTTTGGTACTAACCTATTGACATAGTGCCCAGTGCTTGTTGTTGTTTCTGCTTGTTTTTTACATTGCATGAAATCAATACCAAACGGTGTCCAAATGCATCGAAAGTTTTTGTGGATTTTTTATGGACCAGAAAACACAAGTTGGACCAAAGAAGTACCAGAGAGGTGCACCAAGGGGGGCCTCCTGCATCGCCTCTTTGCTCTATATATAACCCAATATTCCAAAAACCCTAGGGGAGTCGACGAAAATCAAATCCAGCCGCCGCAAGTTCCAGAAACACAAGATCCAATCTAGACACCATCATAGAGGGGTTTCATCATGTCCATTGGTGCCTCGCCGATGATGCGTGAGTAGTTCGTTGTAGACCTACGGGTCCGTAGTTAGTAGCTAGATGGCTTCTCTCTCTCTCTCTTGATTATAAATACAATGGTCTCTTGGAGATCCATATGATGTATGTCTTTTTGTGGTGTGTTTGTTGGGATCCCATGAACTTTGAGTTTATGATCAGATCTATGTTTTTATCCATGAAAGTTATTTGCGGTTTCTTTGATCTCGTATATGCATGATTGATTATAGCCTCATATTGCTTCTCTGATATTTGGGTTTTGTTTGGCCAACTTGATGTGTTTATCTTGCAATGGGAAGAGGTGCTTTGTGATGGGTTCGATCTTACGTTGCTTGATCCCAGTGACAGAAGGGGAGACACGTATGTATCGTTGCTATTAAGGATAACAAGATGGGGTCTATTTCTACATAAATAAATCTTGTCTACATCATGTCATTGTTCTTATTTCATTACTCCATTTTTCCATAACTTAGTATACTAGACGCATGCTGGATAGCAGTCGATGTGTGGAGTAATAGTAGTAGATGCAGGCAGGATTCGGTCTGCTAATCTTGAACATGATGCCTATACAATGATCATTGCCTGGATATCATCATGAGTATTTGAAGTTCTATCAATTGCCCAACAGTAATTGTTTTCCGACCATTTGCATTTTTCTCCAGAGAAGCCACTAGTGAAACCTACGGCCCCGGGTCTCTTCTTTATTATATTTGCCTTCGCGATCTATTTTTATTTGCTTTTATTTTCAGATCTATTAAACCAAAAATAAAAAAATAATTTGCTGCACCATATTTTATTTGCGATCTATTTATCCAATCTATTACAACTTTATCCCGTCTCCGTGCCAATTTCTGTGGCCGTTACTCGAAAGGGATTGACAACCCCTTTAACACGTCGGGTTGCGAGTATTCGTTAGTTGTGTGCAGGAGTTATTTATGTTGTGTTGCGTGGTTCTCCTACTGGTTCGATAACCTTGGTCTCATCACTGAGGGAAATACCTACCCTCGTTGTGCTGCATCATCCCTTCCTCTTTGGGGAAATACCACCGTAGTTCAAGCAGGCATCAATATGATCCAACCAGAAGGTTTTGTCGATCCTAAAGGTGCTAACAAGGTGTGCAAGCTCCAGCGATCCATCTATGGACTGGTGCAAGCATCTCGGAGTTGGAATATATGCTTTGATGAGGTGATCAAAGCATATGTTTTTATACAGACTTATAGTGAACCTATATTTACAAGAAAGTGAGTGGGAGGTCTATAGCATTTCTGATATTATATGTGGATGCCATATTGTTGACTGGAAATGATAAATAATTTCTGGGTAGCATAAAAGGATACTTGAATAAGGAATTTTCAGTGAAAGACCTCGGTGAAGCTGCTTACATATTGGGCATCAAGATCTATAGAGATAGATCAAGACGCTTGATAAGATTTTCAATCAGTACATAACTTGATAAGATTTTGAAGGAGTTCAAAATCGATCAGTCAAAGAAGGAGTTCTTGCCTGTATTGTAAGGTGTGAAGTTGAGTAAAGACTCCAAACCCAACCACGGCAAAAGATAAAGAGAGAATGAAAGTCATTCCCTATGCCCCAACCATAGGTTCTACAAAGTATGCCATGCCGTGTACCAAACCTATTGTGTACCTTGCCATGAGTTTGGCAAGGGGGTACAATAGTGATCCAGGAGTAGATCACTGGACAACGGTCAAAATTATCCTTAGTTACCTTAAAGAGGACTAAGCAAATGTTTCTTGGTTATGGAGGTGATAAAGAATTCATCGTAAAGAGATACGTCAATGGAAGCTTTGACACTGATTTAGATGACTCTAAGTCTAAATCTGGATACATATTGAACATGGGAGTAATTATCTAGATTAGCTCGATGCAAAGCATTGTAGACATAGAAATTTGCAAAATACATATGGATCTGAACGTGGCAGACCCATTGACTAAACTTCTCTCACAAGCAAAACATGATCACACCTTAGTACTCTTTGGGTGTTAATCACATGGCAATGTAAACTAGATTATTGAATCTAGTAAACCTTTTGGGTGTTGGTGTCACAAGGCGATGTGAACTATATGGGTGTTAATCACATGGCGATGTGAACTATTTGTGTTAAATCACATGCTGATGTGAACTAGATTATTGACTCTAGTGCAAGTGGGAGACTGAAGGTAATATGCCCTTGAGGCAATAATAAAGTTGTTATTTTATATTTCCTTATTCGTGATAAAGGTTTATTATTCATGCCAGAACTGTATTGATCGAAAACCTTAATACATGTGTGAATACATAAACAAACAACATGTCCCTAGTGAGCCTCTACTAGACTAGCTCGTTGATCAAAGATGGTTAAGGTTTCCTAACCATGGACGTGAGTTGTCATTTGATAACGGGATCACATCATTAGGAGAATGATGTGATGGAAAAGACCCATTCGTTAGCTTAGCATAATGATCATTCAGTTTTATTGCTGCTTTCTTCATGTCAAATACATATTCCTTCGGCTATGAGATTATGCAACTCCCGAATACCGAAGGAATGCCTTGTGTGCTATCAAACATCACAACATAACTGGGTGATTATAAAGATGCTCTACAGGTATCTCCGAAGGTGTTTGTTGAGTTAGCATAGATCGAGATTAGGATTTGTCATTCCGAGTATCGGAGAGCACTACAAAAAAATACACTTCCGTGATGATACGTGTTTGTCACAGTGGGTCGCATTTTTTTTCATGCATGTACATCCATGATGATTCTATGACAGAATCAAGATAGTCATACCTGTGCTGTCATAGAAATGTTCCATGACATTACCAAAATTATCATCACGGAAGTGTCCACTTCCATGACGATAAATCGCGCATCACAGAAGTGCTTTCGTCAAGGGTGACCGACACATGGCATCCACCGTAACGGAAGGCCATTAAGCTATCGGGTCGGGCTTTGGATCCGATAACCCGTTAACAGCCCGGACCAATGCGAAATTTCCACGTGTAAAATTCTGATTGGCCGAAGGGAACACCTGTCAGCTCGTCAGTGGGCCAGATGTCGCCTGTCCATTGGGGGAGGCATGCCTATGATACGTCGACATGTGGCTGGGCCCAATAGAGGCCCATATAGGTTAAAAAGGTCGGCCCAGTCAAAGGCCCATAGTACTTAATCAGGTACTAGTGGGCTAGCCTAATAGCGGCCTGCTTAATAAAGGCCCATTTATGGCCTGAAGCCAGATTTGGCCCATTAATTGTTCGCCCAATATTTGGGCCCATTTACGGCCCAAAGCCAAATTTGACCCATTAATTGTTCGCCCAATATTTGGGCCCATTTGCGGCCTGAAGCAAGATCTGGCCCGTTAATTGTTCGTCGAATATTTGGGCCCAACTACAGCCCAGTGACTTTCGGCCTCTTAGAGGCCTGATGTAGACATGGGCCCATTTCAGCCCGGTGTGACTTTCGGCCTGGGAATGGCCCGTGCTGCCCATGGGCCATATATGGTCTGACGGGACATCGGGCCCACTAATGTCCCGTGCTAAAGGTGCCAACAATTAAGCCCAACGTGACTTTGGGCATGTTAAAGGACTATCGCATAATTAGGCCCGTTGATGCCTGTACTAAGCTTTCGACCTCTTAAAGGCCCATCATATCCGTGGGACAACTAAGGCCCTAGATATGTTTCGGCCTGGTAACGGCCCATGAGCCAACTGGGCCAAAAAAGTCTCGGTCTACATTTCAGCCTGCTGAAGGCCCGTCGACGACTAGTGAAAATTGAGGCCCAACATGCATTTTGGCCTGCTAAAGGCCCGTGGTTTCATCTCGGCCGTAATAGGCTAGTACAATATTTAGCCTGTTAATGGCCCAACGCTACCTGGGCCAAACTAAGCGTTGGGTCGACAACAGGCCCAACTAAAATATAGGCCGGTGTATGTTTGGGCCTGGTGAAATGTGTGAAGGACCCAAATTCGGGCCCAAGAAAGACGCGGGCCGGCCCAATTATGGTCTGCTAAAGACCAGGCCCATTAGAGTCTAATGTTTCGGCTCGGTCGACTACATCTGATTTTTTTTCCAGATAGCGAATGATGGCAGTAACTAGTAGGAATTAAGAACAAACCTACTCTATACAATAAAGAAATTATGACATAGTAACTAAGAATAAACCTACACTATAAAATAAAGGATTTAATGTATATTACATCCACTGGGCATCGAAGTTCGCCACCAGTGATCATAAAGCGCAACGAAGAAACAGATTAGAAAAACTGGGCACCATTGAAGTGTAACAAAATAATACTGAACTGATACCACTTCCAAGACAGTTCAAGAAAGGTTAGCCTTGCGGGGGAACTGCTGCGCAAGCTGCTGAGCAAGGCTGTGAGACCGGCCTAGCATGTCGGTCATAGCTTCCAGGTGTAGCTGTTTAGCGATGAGGTTCTCATTGGTGTTCTCTACAATCTTTCTTAGAGATAGGACTTCAAGTCGAAGTTGAGTTGTAGAATGCCTTTCTGCTAGAACTTGGGACTGAAGAAGTCCAACTGATTCAGACAACGAATTATGTGAGCTTGTCTGACTGCTAGTCTTAAGTAACTTGAACACTGCATCAAGACAAGACTTTGGGGTTGTCTCGCTATCTTCAAGATGTTTTGCCTTCTTTGCTGCAATATATGTTGGGTTTGTCTCACAACCTTCAGCAGACTTGTGCATGCCATCAGGCATATCACCCTGAAACAAAGCAGAGAGATGACAGGTTTTGCACGTGTATAAACAAAGATGATAATTGTCTGTCAATTCCATCCAATTTCAAATTAGAAAATAAAGAGTAAGTTCAAAATATCAATAGCATAATTTGGCATTGTTCATAATGCGGGGAGCTTCACCACACTACTGGATTACATGTCAACATAACAAGCATAGATGAAGGGCAAAATAAATCATTGTATCTATTTTGGATAATGTGCATGGCATGTTGTTCATATCATCAGCCACATCAGTAAGATAAAACAGGAGATGACAAGGTGCAAACGTGGGCTGCTTCACCACACACTGGATTATAGATCCACAAAAACAAGCATACATATAGGGAGTATTAAGTAATGTGCATGGTATGAATAAGGAATTTGGTTTTACAAGTAAAACTTAGAACTTACGGTTCTTGCGAACATGCATTTTGGTAGAAACAGCAAACTAAACAGCAGTAAACGATAGGGAGTATGAGCAAATTAAACAGCAGTTGAGGATAAAGGCTTTAGAAGGACTGACTTACATTAACAGTTAACACCGGCTTTATAATGCCCTTCTCCATGTCAAGGGAAGGATAACTCAAGAATTTCAGCACAGAATCTTCTTCATAAGCATTGCCTGTACTCTACATTTTGTAGAGAGTAATTATAGATATGATAATACTGGAAGGGATAGAGGATAATGAAGATAAGATGCAGATTGATGCTACATAATCAACTACCAATCCCTGGAAGTACAAGCGTTACAGGACAAAATGTACTGACAAGAGCAATGGGCTACACTTCTGCACTGGCATTGTCTGTGTATTCTACTTGTTGGTAAGATTAAATATAGATCTGATCTTTTTAGTAAATGGTGGGCGAGGGAGATAAGATGCAGAATGCTACACAATGAACCAATCCCTCTTCCCATAATACAAGAGTGTTTTGAACACTGGTGTACTGTACAAAACGTTCTTATATTATGGGACGGAGGGAGTAGCTGTTAATGTAAGTACAGTGATAGACCACGTTCAGTCCTTACAAGAGGACTGCAGAGCTAAACCTCTTCAAAAGCATTGGGTTGATTCTAAATTTATGTAAGAGTCCATACGGATCTTATAATGTCCACCAAATGGACGATTACGAGGCTAACATGTGCAGTGATGCTACATAATCAAACAACTATGAAAGTAAGTATGGTCATACAGGGCAAGAGGTACTCACAAGAGCAATGCAGTGTGCAGTATAGTTGCGAGATTCTGTGGTCCCTTGAGAACGAATGTTCTTCTGCTAACAGTTTTCGTACAAGTGAGACATTAAGGCAAATGCAGAAATGTAGTTCAAATTGTGATGTGATATCATAGACAGTACCTTACGCTGCAGCCGAGACCAATGTGTAACAAGATTATTCCAGTCACCGTCGGATAAATGTAGCACCGGAGACTTTACAGAAATTTCATTCAGAGGCTTGCCATCGAAGTGCGCTTGCCTCAGGTAGGAACGATACTTCATCAACGAGTGCTTGAAAAGCGCAACCAACCCTTGCTCGTCTTCACAATCCAGTTTGCTCCTCGCCTATTTAAAAGAATGAAATCTTGTGTCTTCTGTCAGCAGAAACATATGCAGTAATGACCATGAATAACATTAGTACATTACTTACGCGTAAGTTGCGGAGGAAGACTGGAAATTGTTCTGTGTCTGCGGTATAATCTTTCCATGAAGGAAAGATGCGCACAAAGTTCCTGACAACAACATAAGCTTCGTCTTCTAAACTGGGAAGAAATGGAACAGGGGTCCTATTTGCTGCAATTGGGGCTCTCTCTGGTTCGAAAAGGGATTTGGCAACTGGATTTGGTGTACTCTTTGCTGGAATGGGGGTTTTGCGTCGTAGAGCTGGTGCTATGTCAACTGGCATAATCATACTGTTTGCTGCAGTTGGGGTCTGCTGAGTTGGGGCATCAGAAATGACCAGTGTAGTAGGGCTAGAGTCTGCTAGAGTTGGGGTGTTTTGTGGGTCAGGTGATATTGCAACTACACCTAATGGGCTATTTGATTTATCAGGTGCCACTACCTTTTCCAAATACTTTGCTTGTGCTCCTCCACGATCAGCAATCGCCCTCTTCCTTTTGAACGTCTGATACACAAGAACAACATTTGAATGGATAAATATGGTATGATGACAGATGGAATATGTACTGAAAATGGATAGGCAGGGCGTATTCACATACACGATGTGTAAACTAAGCTAATGGCAGTTCAACAAAGTAGAAGCAATGCAAAGCATCAGTTGCAAGATATGTGCGAGCAATGTAACCTTGGAAAGTTAGAGCAAGTACCTTGATGGGTGAATAAGATAGGGCATCTTCCTCTGACTCCTCCACTAGGGAGCTACATTGACTTAGGTCTCCCTCTAGCTCAGAATCACTGTTAGGATCATATTCTGAGCATGAATCTGTAGGTGGAGAGCGTTTGCATTGCATTGCATCCAGACTTGATTTCAGTCCCTTAATGCCAAGTTTGACAGCCATGGCATTGTTCTGCTTTATTCTTTTCATGCGCGCAAGCTCATAATCATTATGATGCTGTTCAGAATCTGAGATTCATGAAAACATAAAAAGTAGTCAGATTATCTATGGAATGCATTGCGGATTCAACTCGAAGAGTGTCTCCCTATAAACCCCTGCATATGCAAAGTTCACCCCCCAACCGTGCTGACCAGACCACACACAGAAATACAAACCCCTTATGTCTCTATAACAGGCAGGCACACATTTCAAAACTGAAGTAGGAACATTAGAATCATATGAAATTCGTATTTGAACAAATAAACTAAGCAATTATGAGTGGCATAATGTTTAGCTTCAAGGGTGGAGTGTTGGTAGTGCGACACAAAGCAAGTAGGCAGATTGTATTCCATGTAAAAGATCGAAACCTATGTAAAAGCTGGAAATGACACTTTCTTTCTATACAATGCAGTGTTCGTTACCCACACATGATGGAAGAGATCACATAGAGAAATACTATTCACTCATGTCTACGGTTCCAGTATTTAGAAACAGGGTGGTCCACCCTAAAAGAATATTGACAACAAATATGACAAGGCAAGCATAGATGTAGTGAATCAATCATTTACTTGTGAGCTTACTAGGACAAGTATGCAGAATTGTAACTGCAGTAAGAGACCGTCCAAAATCTGAATGAAGAAGTTTGTCTAGCACTTATTGTTTGCAACTAATCGACGTGAATAATTGGATATTATATCGAATGAGTAAGAAAGACAAGTAAAATTGTCAACAAACCTGGCTTGCAGTAGTAATCTGGGTCAATGTCACTACGACCAACAATCCAAAATGACTAGTGTCTGTTCCGAGGGCCGGAATTTTGAAAACCCTGTGAACTTTAGAGGTACTAAAGATTACCGAAATACATCTGAACCATTAACTGTAGGTAGCACTGAGCACACAACAAACACCAATGACAGTCCTGCCTAATGAGTAATGAATCAATTAGAAAATGGGTGATGAGGAGTGGCTGCTGAGTGTTGAGGACGTATCTCAGGATAAATCGGGTTGGCTTGGTGGGTGCTGCACGCCTGAGCCCTGAACGGACTGGGAAGGTAGGCACGGCACCGCGCCTGGGCAGCGGTGACGCTGTTGGGTGAGCGGCTCCTGGCCTCCTGTTAGTCTGGTGTCTCCACCTAGAGTCATGCCGTCCGGGGACGGCAAGTCGCCGGCGAGGCAGGCGGCTGGGGGCGAGTAGAGATCGGAAGTGCGCAGCAGAATAGAGGGGAATCGGGGCCTGGGACGACCCAAAATCCCAGGGTGGGCCGGCCCACCGTGGGCACCCTGTAGAGATACACACCCGAGCAGCGAACATGCATTTTCGAAACTAATTTAGGAACATTTAGCTGACTAATTAAACAACTCTGTTTTAATAATATCAGATTCGTATTTGAACAACTAAGCTTGTTTAGCTTGATGGGTGGAGCAGTGTTATTATGACACGAAGCACGTATTCTGATCGTATAGTGATCATAAAAGGGGGAAACTCTAAGCATATTTTTTTAGCAAAAGAGGGTTTCCCCTCTGATTTCTATTAAAGAAACCACCATGGAACCAACATGATCAATTGAACCCTAAGCATGATCAATTAAACTGTATTATGGCTGTGCCATGGAAGATTTGAAGTTGCAAACCGGAGAAATGATATTTAGCATCCATTGTTTGCTTCGAACTAAGAACTAAATTCTAAGAGCTGAAAAGAAAGTAGAGTAACCAAGTTAAGATCTATTTTCTAGTTGAGATCAAAAAGTTGCGGAGATATAAAGTACCACCTCTCTTGCGGCGTCGTGTAGGCATCGGGGGTGCGATGGCTATCGGTGGCGTTGAAGCAGATCTGTGATGGTAGATGGGTGCATCGGGGGATAAGTCCCGTTGCGGTGGAACGGAAGGTCGTGTGCGCGACCCTGGCAAAGAGAAGCAAGAGGACCGCGATGCAAGGCTATTGGTCCGTCGCCGTGGATGAGAAACGTCCATCTCTAGTAGTGGACGACACGGTTTTGGTAGGCGCGCCGACATGGTGTAGGACGAATGCGATGGATTGGGTGGCGGACGGAGGTTGGTGTGGGGATGGGATGTTCTAGCACAGACGGTGTATGAATGGGAAAATGGAGTGAGAGGTACAGGGAACCATGTTTTTGGGACGCGCATATCTGAAATATGGGAAAGTTATGAACTTAGCCCTTGTTTAAAATTTGGACGTCTCGTCGGTTGGGGATAGGACGGTAATCTCGCATCTCGCCAATATTTCGCCAGAGCAATTTCGGGCAAGGAGAGGGTGGTTGGCGCCCATGGTTGGCACCCACGGTGTATGAACAGGGCTGACAGGTAGGGCGGTTATGTCACGTCTGAGTGAAGTTACAAACCTACCCCTATTGAAAATATTTGCCTACATCGATTTTGGCCAAGTCGAGTTTGTTTTGCCGCCCACCGTGTATGAATGGGGAATGGAGGGAGAAACAGAGGTCTTTCGGACGAGCTTGAATCAAATGTGTTTTGCCGCCCATGTTTGACGCCCACCGTGTCGGAATGGGCTCAGAGGCGGTCGTGTCACGTCTAATTGAAGTTACTAACCTACCCCTATTTAGAGCAGTGGAAATCGGGCCGATGGATTGCTCGTGTAATGGGTAGACAGTAATTTCCATCTCCCAAACACTTGGCTTCGGGCAGCCGACGTGGGAGTGGACATTTTGCCGCTTCTTTCGAATTTTGGGACAATAAGCATCCACGTTTACCCTGGCAACTAAATTCGAATCCATTTTGTATTCCTATATGAATCTTTATAAATCATTCTATGTGTTTTTATATATCTTCAAAAGGACGACAAAGATGTATTCCACTGTCATATATGAATATGGTTTACAAATGCCGATACTCAAATTCAGAAGCTAGAATCCAGTTTAAGGTGAATTCGAATATTTGGAACACTTCATGTCCAACTCAAATGTCACACGCAGCATAATGTGTACTCCCATTTAGATATGTACACAAGCGATGTATCAAGATTCAAATACCGAGTCAATCAACCAAGAATGTACAGAACTAACAGACATATAAACACTTATAGAGTATATGGATCAATAATATCAACTAACATACATAAGCCAGGCCGCTGTACTTTTTTTGGCTACAACAACATCCTTTTTTTAGCCAGCATCTTGGCCCTTTCCGATGCGTGCCACTTATGGTCCATCTATACTACTATTATTGCTGAATGCACATTCAGCCCGATTGGCATATTTGTAGGTCTGGCACAGCAATCCAAATGAAATGTCTCCGAGTCTTATCAATTAATACAGACTTGTGCTCAAATAAAATTACAAACCAAAAACAAAAAAAAACAATTATTACATGATCTCTAAAACAAATGGTTTGATTGATTACATGAACAACAACACAAAGGTTATTCAACGATGGAAAGAACATTTCACCTATGATTTACCAAGTAGGAATTTAATTTCCTTTTTTCCTTCAGGACCTTAACAATCTGGTCAGTCTCAGCTTGCTTCGTTTTGAAATCCACCAAATATTTAATGGTTGTCTTGAGTACTGCTTGTGATTGTGCTGTTTGCTTCCTCAACATGTCAACTTCATCTCTAAGTGCAGAAGCAGAATCTCTTTCTACCACTAGTTTAGCCTCTAGAGCATCAGCAGTTGGCAATTCATAATGCACGATTGGGCCGGTGCCACTGCTGTGGGATGATGCAACGTCCATGGGGACCTCGCTCTTTGATCTTGGGCTAACCTGTTTTGCCATTAAAGTTCCGATTGGATTCAGAAAAGTTGAAGTTAGCAAAACATCTCAACTGGGAGTTATAACAGCAAACCAGTTAAACAAACAAGGAATTAAAGAGTTTCAATTGGATGCTGAAAAGTAGTTATTAACATCATTGTAACCCGCTGTTGCAGCAGCAAAGCAGTTAAACAAACAAGTAGATATTTAAGTTAAGGCAAACAGGTAATTCTTAACAGTAAGTATCAAACACATAGATAGGCGCAGTCTACAATAGGATTAACAGGCTGTGCATTATGTAATCAGTAGCAAACTAAATTGAGCCAAGCAAGTAATTGAACAATTTTGCAATAAGTGGCTAACTAAAATTCCAAGAAGCAGGTAACTGAACTTATGCTAGTTCTTTGTACAGGCACACTGCAACTTCTTTTTCGCTTACAAGGTTGTACGAAGGAGTCCATGGCATCAATTGCTTGGATACGCAGTCCCAATACTTCTTTCTTCCCACACTGCATTGGTAAGTCGAATGGTTAATCTGGTAAGATGGTGTGTCCTTCATATGTTATATGAGGACGTGTAGTCAGACTAGTTGTAGCCACACACATCACACTGGCTTTTACTGTATATTTCATGCGATTACTTTTGGCATATCGAGATCTAAGCAATCTACAATAGGATGAAAAGACTGGCATCCTTCACATTATTGGCGAACTCAGTTCATAGAAACAAGCAATTCAACCATTCTGTGGGTAAATCAAAAGCGCCACTGGAATATTTTTCACTACCAATCATACACGCAAAAAGGGGCGACGCCACCATAGGGGCTGGTATGGGCGGCCGCCTCAGGTGGCTGGAAAGTGTGCACCTAGTTTGAGTCGTCCAGGTTGGCCCAGGCTAGTTTTGTTCGTCCCAACGCACGAGCAGGCAATGTAAAAAATGAAGAAAAATGTTTCAATTTGGATGGGCCAATAACATAAGTGCAAGGCAGGCCCTATAGCAGGCTCGCGGCCCAAACGAGCGCCTCCCATATCGATCGACAGCAGGAAAAATCCCAATTCATTCGCTCCAGCCTCCAGTCTGGTTCGCTCCTAACCTAGCCGCCGCTGGACAGACCGACACAGCACTTCCTCGCGCCCTCGTTGGAGGGCGGTCGCCGGGCTTCAAGCGAACGGAAGGACAAGAAGATGAAGATCCAACCCTGGGTGTAGCCTGCGTGGGAGGCAGCGGCGGCAGCACGGGCATGGCATCGAGCTTGCGCAAACGGACAGTCGCAGCTTGCAAGAGTAGCATGCGCAACGAGCAGGTACATCACATCCCTGATTATATCTAATTCAACTCTTCAATTTCTGGCCAATAGTTAAACCTGACGGTGTTGTAAAACTGCTTGTATGTAGGGAATCTATGAGAAAATGAAACCAATTTCTACTTATTTTATAACTCCCCCAATCAATACTGAACTGACTGAATCTGATGTATCTAATCAAGTTTCCGGTGCAAACATACAAGCTCATGTTGTTCTTGAGCCTGAAGTGTCTAATGAACAGACTGCTAATGAAGGATTTGATGCAAACATTTTACATGCTCCTGGTGATGAACATATAGTGTCTAATGAGGGATCTAATGCAAGCATTTTGCAAGCTCATTGAAGGATTTAGTGTCTAATGATGATCTACTATGTTGAGAGAGACAGAGATTTGCAGGCATTGATGACAAGCAAATTATAGTGCATTTTCATAGCTTGAGGAAACGTCGAGGCCATCTACCAGAAAGTCCCCGTATCATGACAACATAGCATAAATACTTTTCTAATCTGTTGTTTGAAACTATTGGCATACTTGTGCAGGATAGATATATTGATATGCAGTTTGCGCACTGGTTATAGGTGCAATTACACTTCGATATTTTCAGCCAGAGAACGAATAATTCAAGCAGGTACAGACCATGTTTGTAGTCCTTGTACACCATGTTGCATTTTGTGTTTTTTGGTGCTTGCATCATTTAGTGTTTATAATCTGAACTACTTTGGATCATTAGCTGGTTTTCAAAGTGCATGTAGCTTCACATTTCTCAAGTTATGTTGATTTCCGGAGTGCAAGTGCCTTCGTATTTTTTAAGTTAAATGTTCGCCCCTGGTAACTTGAATTCGTGGATCCGCCACTGCACACAAATCATACACGAATGCCAGTACGAATTAAATGAAATGCAGGGACTTACGCTAGCTCGTTGTACAGGCTCACTGTAGCTCTGCTTGCGCTTGGGATGTTCCATGTACAAGTCCATGTTACCACTTGCTTGGATGTGCAGGCCTTGTGCTCCTTGCATCCCCCTCTGCATTTTTGACATGGCGAATGGTTGATCAAATAAGAGGAATCGACCTTGATGTTGTACCGGAGGACATATACTTACAAGGTTATACGGGTGTGCAGGATGTGTACCAGATCCCGTAGCACCGTCATGCTTCGCTAAAAAATGGATTTTCTTGTTTCAGATGATATCTCCAAAAGAAATAAGAGTTAAAGTCAGAGTTGCATAGGCGTGTAAGCTAAGAGAGCAGTGAAAGGATATCCAAACATCGTCAGAATAGTGCACAAGGGAGTGATGTGTGGATACCTAGTTTGGGCCTGCGTTTGGGCGTGCTCGCCTAGCTAGAATGCGGGTCACTTCAGAGCCGTTGAGGGTGATGCACTGGCGTTGGCTGGCCACGCATGGATGCAGATCATGAGTGGCAGCGGAGTGCTACGATGCGGTGGACGAGACCGTTGGTGAATCCCCAACGGCCTCGGGGGGGCGGAGGTGCGACGATGTGCTTGGTGAAGTAGCCCCGGTGAGCTGGGAGACAGTGTCGGTGAAGCGCACCTGATGCGGTGGGACTCTGTGTCTATGAGGCACGACGGTTGCGGCGGCTGACGTTGTTGGTGGACTACCCGGTGCGGTGGACGAGGGCGTAGATGAGGTAGCTCCGGTGCAGTGGTGAAGCGCGACTGTCATCGTCTTCATCGCCGTCGTCCGGCACAGAGGTGGGGAAAGAGACGAGACGAGGGGCGATTCGAACTTTGCTTGGGTTGGAGGCGAATTAGGGATTTGAGCAATCTGGGCACGGAAGGGGACAGTGGAGAAGAGAGATTTTGCAGGGCTGGAATTGGGGCCGCAAGATATTTCAATCCGAAACATGGAAGCGCAAACTTATTTTTTCGTCGTCCCTTTGGGGGGGAGGGAGTGGGGGAGGGAGGGACGAGGGAGGGGGTGGGTGGCTGGGTGCTAGGCGTCCGTCCGACACAGGCGACCACCCCGACAGGACTATGCTTTGGTGCCTTAAGGCACCGAAGCAGCATCCACCCCAACACGACCCTGGTCTGCCTGGTGCGCCTACATTTGAGAATGCAAACGAATCTTCTTTCATTTGCAAAAAAATCTGTATGTATTACCATGCCCATGTTTTCCTTGCAATAATTAGTCATTCGAAACGAGATACTCCCTCCGTTCACTTTTGTAAGTCGTTTCAAACAACTTAAAATGAACTATTTTGCACATTGTCTGAAATGTCTTCAAGGTCTTATAAAAGAGAACAGAGGGAGTACTATATATTAATTAATGAGGGGTTATTTGAAAAAAAATCAAAATGGTATCCACGCTAACGTGGATTAGAGTGTGTGTCACATAATTAGTTATTTGAATTAGAGTGTGTTTCACGTAGTGATCTCCAATTCTAACGTGGATTTCGCATTTCACTGTATCCATGCTACTTTTTAATACAAATTCATATGTATATGATGAACACCATGGTAGTGAGAAAACTTTTGGATGGATTCAAACATATGACCTACAGAAAAGCACAACAAATTGAGTCAATTTCAACTTTTCGAAACTTAGTATGGCACGAATTTGAAATAATTACCCGTATGTATGGACCTCAGTTCAAATCTTACAATGTACACCGAATTGAAACATTGATATTAAGTCTCGTACTATGTACATTCAACCCCCCCCCCCCCGCACACACGCTACATACTTCCTGTACCGGTCAATCTTCCTCTCCTAACCACCTTAGGAAACTATCGGCTTCCAA